>NW_027521748.1:0-55358 GCF_052094955.1 Ictidomys tridecemlineatus
CAGAGACCATCCAGAGACCACCTTGGGAGTCCAGAGATATCACACTATCAGAGACAATCCAGAGAACACCTTGTGAGTCCAGAGATATCACACTATCAGAGACAATCCAGAGACCACCTTGTGAGTCCAGAGATATCACACTATCAGAGACAATCCAGAGACCACCTTGTGAGTCCAGAGATATCACACTATCAGAGACAATCCAGAGACCACCTTGTGAGTCCAGAGATATCACACTATCAGAGACCATCCAGAGACCTCCTTGTGGGTCCAGAGATACCACACTATCAGAGACCATCCAGAGACCACCTTGTGAGTCCAGAGATATCACACTATCAGAGACAATCCAGAGAACACCTTGTGAGTCCAGAGATATCACACTATCAGAGACAATCCAGAGACCACCTTGTGAGTCCAGAGATATCACACTATCAGAGACAATCCAGAGACCTCCTTGTGGGTCCAGAGACACCACACTATCAGAGACCATCCAGAGACCACCTTGTGAGTCCAGAGATATCACACTATCAGAGACAATCCAGAGACCACCCTGTGGGCCCAGAGACACCACACTATCAGAGACCATCCAGAGCCCACCTTGTGGGCCAGAGACACCACACTATCAGAGACCATCCAGAGACCACCTTGTGAGTCCAGAGATATCACACTATCAGAGACAATCCAGAGACCTCCTTGTGGGTCCAGAGACACCACACTATCAGAGACCATTCAGAGACCACCTTGTGAGTCCAGAGATATCACACTATCAGAGACAATCCAGAGACCACCCTGTGGGCCCAGAGACACCACACTATCAGAGACCATCCAGAGCCCACCTTGTGGGCCAGAGACACCACACTATCAGAGACCATCCAGAGACCACCTTGTGGGTCCAGAGACACCACACTATCAGAGACCATTCAGGGACCACCTTGTGGGCCCAGAGACACCACACTATCAGAGACCATCCAGAGACCACATTGTGGGCCAGAGACACCAAACTATCAGAGACCATCCAGAGACCACCTTGTGGGCCCAGAGACACCACACTAACAGAGACCATCCAGAGACCACCTGGTGGGCCCAGAGACACCACACTAACAGAGACCATCCAGAGACCACCTTGTGAGTCCAGAGACACCACACTATAAGAGATCATCCAGAGACCACCTTGTGGGCCAGAGACAACACACTATCAGAGACCATCCAGAGACCACCTTGTGGGTCCAGAGACACCACACTATCAGAGACCATCCAGAGACCACATTGTGGGCCAGAGACACCACACTATCAGAGACCATTCAGAGACCACTTTGTGGGTCCAGAGACACCACACTATCAGAGACCATTCAGGGACCACCTTGTGGGCCCAGAGACACCACACTATGAGAGAACATCCAGAGACCACCTTGTGGGCCTAGAGACACCACACTATCAGAGACCATCCAGAGACCTCCTTGTGGGTCCAGAGACACCACACAATCAGAGACCATCCAGAGACCACCTTGTGAGTCCAGAGACACCACACTATCAGAGACAATCCAGAGACCACCTTGTGAGTCCAGAGATATCACACTATCAGAGACAATCCAGAGACCACCTTGTGAGTCCAGAGATATCACACTATCAGAGACAATCCAGAGACCACCTTGTGAGTCCAGAGATATCACACTATCAGAGAAAATCCAGAGACCTCCTTGTGGGTCCAGAGACACCACACTATCAGAGACCATCCAGAGACCACCTTGTGGGCCAGAGACACCACACTATCAGAGAACATCCAGAGACCACCTTGTGGGTCCAGAGACACCACACTATCAGAGACCATTCAGGGACCACCTTGTGGGCCCAGAGACACCACACTATCAGAGACCATCCAGAGACCACCTTGTGGGCCCAGAGGCACCACACTATCAGAGACCATCCAGAGACCACCTTGTTGGCCCAGAGACAACACACTATCAGAGACCATCCAGAGACCACCTTGTGGGCCCAGAGTCACCACACTATCAGCGTCCATCCAGAGACAACCTTGTGGGCCCAGAGACACCACACTATGAGAGACCACCAAGAGACCACCTTGTGGGCCCAGAAACACCACACTATCAGAGACCATCCAGAGACCACCTGGTGGGCCCAGAGACACCACACTATAAGAGACCATCCAGAGACCACCTTGTGGGCCAGAGACACCACACTATCAGAGACCATCTAGAGACCACCTTGTGGGTCCAGAGACACCACACTATCAGAGACCATCCAGACCACCTTGTGGGCCAGAGACACCACACTATCAGAGACCATTCAGAGACCACCTTGTGGGTCCAGAGACACCACACTATCAGAGACCATTCAGGGACCACCTTGTGGGCCCAGAGACACCACACTATCAGAGACCATCCAGAGACCACCTTGTGGGCCCAGAGGCACCACACTATCAGAGACCATCCAGAGACCACCTTGTGGGCCCAGAGACAACACACTATCAGAGACCATCCAGAGACCACCTTGTGGGCCCAGAGTCACCACACTATCAGAGACCATCCAGAGACAACCTTGTGGGCCCAGAGACACCACACTATGAGAGACCACCAAGAGACCACCTTGTGGGCCCAGAGACACCACACTATCAGAGACCATCCAGAGACCACCTTGTGGGCCCAGAGACACCACACTATCAGAGACCATCCAGAGACCACCTGGTGGGCCCAGAGACACCACACTATAAGAGACCATCCAGAGACCACCTTTTGGGCCAGAGACACCACACTATCAGAGACCATCTAGAGACCACCTTGTGGGTCCAGAGACACCACACTATCAGAGACCATCCAGACCACCTTGTGGGCCAGAGACACCACACTATCAGAGACCATTCAGAGACCACCTTGTGGGTCCAGAGACACCACACTATCAGAGAACATTCAGGGACCACCTTGCGGGCCCAGAGACACCACACTATCAGAGAACATCCAGAGACCACTTTGTGGGCCTAGAGACACCACACTATCAGAGACCATCCAGAGACCTCCTTGTGGGTCCAGAGACACCACACTATCAGAGATCATCCAGAGACCACCTTGTGAGTCCAGAGATATCACACTATCAGAGACAATCCAGAGACCACCTTGTGAGTCCAGAGATATCACACTATCAGAGACAATCCAGAGACCACCTTGTGAGTCCAGAGATATCACACTATCAAAGACAATCCAGAGACCTCCTTGTGGGTCCAGAGACACCACACTATCAGAGACCATCCAGAGACCACCTTGTGAGTCCAGAGATATCACACTATCAGAGACAATCCAGAGACCACCCTGTGGGCCCAGAGACACCACACTATCAGAGACCATCCAGAGCCCACCTTGTGGGCCAGAGACACCACACTATCAGAGACCATCCAGAGACCACCTTGTGGGTCCAGAGACACCACACTATCAGAGACCATTCAGGGACCACCTTGTGGGCCCAGAGACACCACACTATCAGAGACCATCCAGAGACCCCCTTGTGGGCCCAGAGTCACCACACTATCAGAGACCATCCAGAGACCACCTTGTGGGCCCAGAGACACCACACTATGAGAGACCATCCAGAGACCACCTTGTGGGCACAGAGACACCACACTATCAGAGACCATCCAGAGACCACCTTGTGGGCCCAGAGACACCACACTATCAGAGACCATCCAGAGAACCACATGGTGGGCCCAGAGACACCAAACTATAAGAGACCATCCAGAGACCACCTTGTGGGCCAGAGACACCACACTATCAGAGACCATCCAGAGACCACCTTGTGGGTCCAGAGACACCACACTATCAGAGACCATCCAGAGACCACCTTGTGGGCCCAGAGTCACCACACTATCAGAGACCATCCAGAGACCACCTTGTGGGCCCAGAGACACCACACTATGAGAGACCATCCAGATTCCACCTTGTGGGCCCAGAGACACCACACTATCAGAGACCATCCAGAGACCACCTTGTGGGCCCAGAGACACCACACTATCAGAGACCATCCAGAGACCACATGGTGGGCCCAGAGACACCACACTATAAGAGACCATCCAGAGACCACCTTGTGGGCCAGAGACACCACACTATCAGAGACCATCCAGAGACCACCTTGTGGGTCCAGAGATATCACACTATCAGAGACCATCCAGAGATTACCTTGTAGGCCAGAGACACCACACTATCAGAGACCATTCAGAGACCACCTTGTGGGTCCAGAGACACCACACTATCAGAGACCATTCAGGGACCACCTTACGGGCCCAGAGACACCACACTATCAGACAACATCCAGAGACCACCTTGTGGGCCTAGAGACACCACACTATCAGAGACCATCCAGAGACCTCCTTGTGGGTCCAGAGACACCACACTATCAGAGACCATCCAGAGACCACCTTGTGAGTCCAGAGATATCAAACTATCAGAGACAATCCAGAGACCACCTTGTGAGTCCAGAGATATCACACTATCAGAGACAATCCAGAGACCACCTTGTGAGTCCAGAGATATCACACTATCAGAGACAATCCAGAGACCACCTTGTGAGTCCAGAGGTATCACACTATCAGAGACAATCCAGAGACCTCCTTGTGGGTCCAGAGACACCACACTATCAGAGACCATCCAGAGACCACCTTGTGAGTCCAGAGATATCACACTATCAGAGACAATCCAGAGACCACCTTGTGAGTCCAGAGATATCACACTATCAGAGACAATCCAGAGACCACCTTGTGAGTCCAGAGATATCACACTATCAGAGACAATCCAGAGACCTCCTTGTGGGTCCAGAGACACCACACTATCAGAGATCATCCAGAGACCACCTTGTGAGTCCAGAGATATCACACTATCAGAGACCATTCAGGGACCACCTTGCGGGCCCAGAGACACCACACTATCAGAGACCATCCAGAGACCACCTTGTGAGTCCAGAGATATCACACTATCAGAGACCATCCAGAGACCACCTTGTGAGTCCAGAGATATCACACTATCAGAGACAATCCAGAGACCTCCTTGTGGGTCCAGAGACACCACACTATCAGAGATCATCCAGAGACCACCTTGTGGGTCCAGAGACACCACACTATCAGAGACCATTCAGGGACCACCTTGCGGGCCCAGAGACACCACACTATCAGAGAACATCCAGAGACCACTTTGTGGGCCTAGAGACACCACACTCTCAGAGACCATCCAGAGACCTCCTTGTGGGTCCAGAGACACCACACTATCAGAGACCATCCAGAGACCACCTTGTGAGTCCAGAGATATCACACTATCAGAGACCATCCAGAGACCACCTTGTGAGTCCAGAGATATCAAACTATCAGAGACAATCCAGAGACCACCTTGTGAGTCCAGAGATATCACACTATCAGAGACAATCCAGAGACCACCTTGTGAGTCCAGAGATATCACACTATCAGAGACAATCCAGAGACCACCTTGTGAGTCCAGAGGTATCACACTATCAGAGACAATCCAGAGACCTCCTTGTGGGTCCAGAGACACCACACTATCAGAGACCATCCAGAGATCACCTTGTGAGTCCAGAGATATCACACTATCAGAGACAATCCAGAGACCACCTTGTGAGTCCAGAGATATCACACTATCAGAGACAATCCAGAGACCACCTTGTGACTCCAGAGATATCACACTATCAGAGACAATCCAGAGACCTCCTTGTGGGTCCAGAGACACCACACTATCAGAGACCATCCAGAGACCACCTTGTGAGTCCAGAGATATCACACTATCAGAGACAATCCAGAGACCACCCTGTGGGCCCAGAGACACCACACTATCAGAGACCATCCAGAGCCCACCTTGTGGGCCAGAGACACCACACTATCAGAGACCATCCAGAGACCACCTTGTGAGTCCAGAGACATCACTCTATCAGAGACAATCCAGAGACCTCCTTGTGGGTCCAGAGACACCACACTATCAGAGACCATTCAGAGACCACCTTGTGAGTCCAGAGATATCACACTATCAGAGACAATCCAGAGACCACCCTGTGGGCCCAGAGACACCACACTATCAGAGACCATCCAGAGCCCACCTTGTGGGCCAGAGACACCACACTATCAGAGACCATCCAGAGACCACCTTGTGGGTCCAGAGACACCACACTATCAGAGACCATTCAGGGACCACCTTGTGGGCCCAGAGACACCATACTATCAGAGACCATCCAGAGACCACCTTGTGGGCCCAGAGTCACCACACTATCAGAGACCATCCAGAGCCCACCTTGTGGGCCAGAGACACCACACTATCAGAGACCATCCAGAGACCACCTTGTGGGTCCAGAGACACCACACTATCAGAGACCATTCAGGGACCACGTTGTGGGCCCAGAGACACCACACTATCAGAGACCATCCAGAGACCACCTTGTGGGCCCAGAGTCACCACACTATCAGAGACCATCCAGAGACCACCTTGTGGGCCCAGAGACACCACACTATGAGAGACCATCCAGAGACCACCTTGTGGGCCCAGAGACACCACACTATCAGAGACCATCCAGAGACCACCTTGTGGGCCCAGAGACACCACACTAACAGAGACCATCCAGAGACCACCTGGTGGGCCCAGAGACACCACACTATAAGAGACCATCCAGAGACCACCTTGTGGACCAGAGACAACACACTATCAGAGACCATCCAGAGACCACCTTGTGGGTCCAGAGACACCACACTATCAGAGACCATCCAGAGACCACATAGTGGGCCAGAGACACCACACTATCAGAGACCATTCAGAGTCCACCTTGTGGGTCCAGAGACACTACACTATCAGAGACCATTCAGGGACCACCTTGCGGGCCCAGAGACACCACACTATCAGAGAACATCCAGAGACCACCTTGTCGGCCTAGAGACACCACACTATCAGAGACCATCCAGAGACCTCCTTGTGGGTCCAGAGAAACCACACTATCAGAGACCATCCAGAGACCACCTTGTGAGTCCAGAGTCACCTCACTATCAGAGACCATCCAGAGACCACCTTGTGGGCCCAGAGACACCACACTATGAGAGACCATCCAGAGACCACCTTGTGGGCCCAGAGACACCACACTATCAGAGACCATCCAGAGACCACCTTGTGGGCCCAGAGACACCACACTATCAGAGACCATCCAGAGACCACCTGGTGGGCCCAGAGACACCACAATATAAGAGACCATCCAGAGACCACCTTGTGGGCCAGAGACACCACACTATCAGAGACCATCCAGAGACCACCTTGTGGGTCCAGAGACACCACACTATCAGAGACCATCCAGAGACCACCTTGTGGGCCAGAGACACCACACTATCAGAGACCATCCAGAGACCACCTTGTGGGCCAGAGACACCACACTATCAGAGACCATTCAGAGACCACCTTGTGGGTCCAGAGACACCACAATATCAGAGACCATTCAGGGACCACCTTGTGGGCCCAGAGACACCACACTATCAGAGACCATCCAGAGACCACCTTGTGGGCCTAGAGACACCACACTATCAGAGACCATCCAGAGACCTCCTTGTGGGTCCAGAGACACCACACTATCAGAGACCATCCAGAGACCACCTTGTGAGTCCAGAGATATCACACTATCAGAGACAATCCAGAGACCACCTTGTGAGTCCAGAGATATCACACTATCAGAGACAATCCAGAGACCACCTTGTGAGTCCAGAGATATCACACTATCAGAGACAATCCAGAGACCTCCTTGTGGGCCCAGAGACACCACACTATCAGAGACCATCCAGAGCCCACCTTGTGGGCCAGAGACACCACACTATTAGAGACCATCCAGAGACCACCTTGTGGGTCCAGAGACACCACACTATCAGAGACCATTCAGGGACCACCTTGTGGGTCCAGAGAAACCACACACTATCAGAGACCATTCAGGGACCACCTTGTGGGTCCAGAGACACCACACTATCAGAGACCATCCAGAGACCACCTTGTGGGCCCAGAGTCACCACACTATCAGAGATCATCCAGAGACCACATTGTGGGCCCAGAGACACCACACTATGAGAGACCATCCAGAGACCACCTTGTGGGCCCAGAGACACCACACTATCAGAGACCATCCAGAGACCTCCTTGTGGGCCCAGAGACACCACACTATCAGAGACCATCCAGAGACCACATGGTGGGCCCAGAGACACCACACTATAAGAGACCATCCAGAGACCACCTTGTGGGCCAGAGACACCACACTATCAGAGACCATCCAGAGACCACCTTGTGGGTCCAGAGACACCACACTATCAGAGACCATTTAGAGATTACCTTGTGGGCCAGAGACACCACACTATCAGAGACCATTCAGAGACCACCTTGCGGGTCCAGGGACACCACATATCAGAGACCATTCAGGTACCACCTTACGGGCCCAGAGACACCACACTATCAGAGAACATCCAGAGACCACCTTGTGGGCCTAGAGACACCACACTATCAGAGACCATCCAGAGACCTCCTTGTGGGTCCAGAGACACCACACTATCAGAGACCATCCAGAGACCACCTTGTGAGTCCAGAGATATCAAACTATCAGAGACAATCCAGAGACCACCTTGTGAGTCCAGAGATATCACACTATCAGAGACAATCCAGAGACCACCTTGTGAGTCCAGAGATATCACACTATCAGAGACAATCCAGAGACCACCTTGTGAGTCCAGAGATATCACACTATCAGAGACCATCCAGAGACCTCCTTGTGGGTCCAGAGACACCACACTATCAGAGACCATCCAGAGACCACCTTGTGAGTCCAGAGATATCACACTATCAGAGACAATCCAGAGAACACCTTGTGAGTCCAGAGATATCACACTATCAGAGACAATCCAGAGACCACCTTGTGAGTCCAGAGATATCACACTATCAGAGACAATCCAGAGACCTCCTTGTGGGTCCAGAGACACCACACTATCAGAGACCATCCAGAGACCACCTTGTGAGTCCAGAGATATCACACTATCAGAGACAATCCAGAGACCACCCTGTGGGCCCAGAGACACCACACTATCAGTGACCATCCAGAGCCCACCTTGTGGGCCAGAGACACCACACTATCAGAGACCATCCAGAGACCACCTTGTGAGTCCAGAGATATCACACTATCAGAGACAATCCAGAGACCTCCTTGTGGGTCCAGAGACACCACACTATCAGAGACCATTCAGAGACCACCTTGTGAGTCCAGAGATATCACACTATCAGAGACAATCCAGAGACCACCCTGTGGGCCCAGAGACACCACACTATCAGAGACCATCCAGAGCCCACCTTGTGGGCCAGAGACACCACACTATCAGAGACCATCCAGAGACCACCTTGTGGGTCCAGAGACACCACACTATCAGAGACCATTCAGGGACCACCTTGTGGGCCCAGAGACACCACACTATCAGAGACCATCCAGAGACCACATTGTGGGCCAGAGACACCAAACTATCAGAGACCATCCAGAGACCACCTTGTGGGCCCAGAGACACCACACTAACAGAGACCATCCAGAGACCACCTGGTGGGCCCAGAGACACCACACTAACAGAGACCATCCAGAGACCACCTTGTGAGTCCAGAGACACCACACTATAAGAGATCATCCAGAGACCACCTTGTGGGCCAGAGACAACACACTATCAGAGACCATCCAGAGACCACCTTGTGGGTCCAGAGACACCACACTATCAGAGACCATCCAGAGACCACATTGTGGGCCAGAGACACCACACTATCAGAGACCATTCAGAGACCACCTTGTGGGTCCAGAGACACCACACTATCAGAGACCATTCAGGGACCACCTTGTGGGCCCAGAGACACCACACTATGAGAGAACATCCAGAGACCACCTTGTGGGCCTAGAGACACCACACTATCAGAGACCATCCAGAGACCTCCTTGTGGGTCCAGAGACACCACACAATCAGAGACCATCCAGAGACCACCTTGTGAGTCCAGAGACACCACACTATCAGAGACAATCCAGAGACCACCTTGTGAGTCCAGAGATATCACACTATCAGAGACAATCCAGAGACCACCTTGTGAGTCCAGAGATATCACACTATCAGAGACAATCCAGAGACCACCTTGTGAGTCCAGAGATATCACACTATCAGAGAAAATCCAGAGACCTCCTTGTGGGTCCAGAGACACCACACTATCAGAGACCATCCAGAGACCACCTTGTGGGCCAGAGACACCACACTATCAGAGAACATCCAGAGACCACCTTGTGGGTCCAGAGACACCACACTATCAGAGACCATTCAGGGACCACCTTGTGGGCCCAGAGACACCACACTATCAGAGACCATCCAGAGACCACCTTGTGGGCCCAGAGGCACCACACTATCAGAGACCATCCAGAGACCACCTTGTTGGCCCAGAGACAACACACTATCAGAGACCATCCAGAGACCACCTTGTGGGCCCAGAGTCACCACACTATCAGCGTCCATCCAGAGACAACCTTGTGGGCCCAGAGACACCACACTATGAGAGACCACCAAGAGACCACCTTGTGGGCCCAGAAACACCACACTATCAGAGACCATCCAGAGACCACCTGGTGGGCCCAGAGACACCACACTATAAGAGACCATCCAGAGACCACCTTGTGGGCCAGAGACACCACACTATCAGAGACCATCTAGAGACCACCTTGTGGGTCCAGAGACACCACACTATCAGAGACCATCCAGACCACCTTGTGGGCCAGAGACACCACACTATCAGAGACCATTCAGAGACCACCTTGTGGGTCCAGAGACACCACACTATCAGAGACCATTCAGGGACCACCTTGTGGGCCCAGAGACACCACACTATCAGAGACCATCCAGAGCCCACCTTGTGGGCCAGAGACACCACACTATCAGAGACCATCCAGAGACCACCTTGTGAGTCCAGAGACATCACACTATCAGAGACAATCCAGAGACCTCCTTGTGGGTCCAGAGACACCACACTATCAGAGACCATTCAGAGACCACCTTGTGAGTCCAGAGATATCACACTATCAGAGACAATCCAGAGACCACCCTGTGGGCCCAGAGACACCACACTATCAGAGACCATCCAGAGCCCACCTTGTGGGCCAGAGACACCACACTATCAGAGACCATCCAGAGACCACCTTGTGGGTCCAGAGACACCACACTATCAGAGACCATTCAGGGACCACCTTGTGGGCCCAGAGACACCATACTATCAGAGACCATCCAGAGACCACCTTGTGGGCCTAGAGACCCCACACTATCAGAGACCATCCAGAGCCCACCTTGTGGGCCAGAGACACCACACTATCAGAGACCATCCAGAGACCACCTTGTGGGTCCAGAGACACCACACTATCAGAGACCATTCAGGGACCACGTTGTGGGCCCAGAGACACCACACTATCAGAGACCATCCAGAGACCACCTTGTGGGCCCAGAGTCACCACACTATCAGAGACCATCCAGAGACCACCTTGTGGGCCCAGAGACACCACACTATGAGAGACCATCCAGAGACCACCTTGTGGGCCCAGAGACACCACACTATCAGAGACCATCCAGAGACCACCTTGTGGGCCCAGAGACACCACACTAACAGAGACCATCCAGAGACCACCTGGTGGGCCCAGAGACACCACACTATAAGAGACCATCCAGAGACCACCTTGTGGACCAGAGACAACACACTATCAGAGACCATCCAGAGACCACCTTGTGGGTCCAGAGACACCACACTATCAGAGACCATCCAGAGACCACATAGTGGGCCAGAGACACCACACTATCAGAGACCATTCAGAGTCCACCTTGTGGGTCCAGAGACACTACACTATCAGAGACCATTCAGGGACCACCTTGCGGGCCCAGAGACACCACACTATCAGAGAACATCCAGAGACCACCTTGTCGGCCTAGAGACACCACACTATCAGAGACCATCCAGAGACCTCCTTGTGGGTCCAGAGACACCACACTATCAGAGACCATCCAGAGACCACCTTGTGAGTCCAGAGTCACCTCACTATCAGAGACCATCCAGAGACCACCTTGTGGGCCCAGAGACACCACACTATGAGAGACCATCCAGAGACCACCTTGTGGGCCCAGAGACACCACACTATCAGAGACCATCCAGAGACCACCTTGTGGGCCCAGAGACACCACACTATCAGAGACCATCCAGAGACCACCTGGTGGGCCCAGAGACACCACAATATAAGAGACCATCCAGAGACCACCTTGTGGGCCAGAGACACCACACTATCAGAGACCATCCAGAGACCACCTTGTGGGTCCAGAGACACCACACTATCAGAGACCATCCAGAGACCACCTTGTGGGCCAGAGACACCACACTATCAGAGACCATTCAGAGACCACCTTGTGGGTCCAGAGACACCACAATATCAGAGACCATTCAGGGACCACCTTGTGGGCCCAGAGACACCACACTATCAGAGACCATCCAGAGACCACCTTGTGGGCCTAGAGACACCACACTATCAGAGACCATCCAGAGACCTCCTTGTGGGTCCAGAGACACCACACTATCAGAGACCATCCAGAGACCACCTTGTGAGTCCAGAGATATCACACTATCAGAGACAATCCAGAGACCACCTTGTGAGTCCAGAGATATCACACTATCAGAGACAATCCAGAGACCACCTTGTGAGTCCAGAGATATCACACTATCAGAGACAATCCAGAGACCTCCTTGTGGGCCCAGAGACACCACACTATCAGAGACCATCCAGAGCCCACCTTGTGGGCCAGAGACACCACACTATTAGAGACCATCCAGAGACCACCTTGTGGGTCCAGAGACACCACACTATCAGAGACCATTCAGGGACCACCTTGTGGGTCCAGAGAAACCACACACTATCAGAGACCATTCAGGGACCACCTTGTGGGTCCAGAGACACCACACTATCAGAGACCATCCAGAGACCACCTTGTGGGCCCAGAGTCACCACACTATCAGAGATCATCCAGAGACCACATTGTGGGCCCAGAGACACCACACTATGAGAGACCATCCAGAGACCACCTTGTGGGCCCAGAGACACCACACTATCAGAGACCATCCAGAGACCTCCTTGTGGGCCCAGAGACACCACACTATCAGAGACCATCCAGAGACCACATGGTGGGCCCAGAGACACCACACTATAAGAGACCATCCAGAGACCACCTTGTGGGCCAGAGACACCACACTATCAGAGACCATCCAGAGACCACCTTGTGGGTCCAGAGACACCACACTATCAGAGACCATTTAGAGATTACCTTGTGGGCCAGAGACACCACACTATCAGAGACCATTCAGAGACCACCTTGCGGGTCCAGGGACACCACATATCAGAGACCATTCAGGTACCACCTTACGGGCCCAGAGACACCACACTATCAGAGAACATCCAGAGACCACCTTGTGGGCCTAGAGACACCACACTATCAGAGACCATCCAGAGACCTCCTTGTGGGTCCAGAGACACCACACTATCAGAGACCATCCAGAGACCACCTTGTGAGTCCAGAGATATCAAACTATCAGAGACAATCCAGAGACCACCTTGTGAGTCCAGAGATATCACACTATCAGAGACAATCCAGAGACCACCTTGTGAGTCCAGAGATATCACACTATCAGAGACAATCCAGAGACCACCTTGTGAGTCCAGAGATATCACACTATCAGAGACCATCCAGAGACCTCCTTGTGGGTCCAGAGACACCACACTATCAGAGACCATCCAGAGACCACCTTGTGAGTCCAGAGATATCACACTATCAGAGACAATCCAGAGAACACCTTGTGAGTCCAGAGATATCACACTATCAGAGACAATCCAGAGACCACCTTGTGAGTCCAGAGATATCACACTATCAGAGACAATCCAGAGACCTCCTTGTGGGTCCAGAGACACCACACTATCAGAGACCATCCAGAGACCACCTTGTGAGTCCAGAGATATCACACTATCAGAGACAATCCAGAGACCACCCTGTGGGCCCAGAGACACCACACTATCAGTGACCATCCAGAGCCCACCTTGTGGGCCAGAGACACCACACTATCAGAGACCATCCAGAGACCACCTTGTGAGTCCAGAGATATCACACTATCAGAGACAATCCAGAGACCTCCTTGTGGGTCCAGAGACACCACACTATCAGAGACCATTCAGAGACCACCTTGTGAGTCCAGAGATATCACACTATCAGAGACAATCCAGAGACCACCCTGTGGGCCCAGAGACACCACACTATCAGAGACCATCCAGAGCCCACCTTGTGGGCCAGAGACACCACACTATCAGAGACCATCCAGAGACCACCTTGTGGGTCCAGAGACACCACACTATCAGAGACCATTCAGGGACCACCTTGTGGGCCCAGAGACACCACACTATCAGAGACCATCCAGAGACCACATTGTGGGCCAGAGACACCAAACTATCAGAGACCATCCAGAGACCACCTTGTGGGCCCAGAGACACCACACTAACAGAGACCATCCAGAGACCACCTGGTGGGCCCAGAGACACCACACTAACAGAGACCATCCAGAGACCACCTTGTGAGTCCAGAGACACCACACTATAAGAGATCATCCAGAGACCACCTTGTGGGCCAGAGACAACACACTATCAGAGACCATCCAGAGACCACCTTGTGGGTCCAGAGACACCACACTATCAGAGACCATCCAGAGACCACATTGTGGGCCAGAGACACCACACTATCAGAGACCATTCAGAGACCACCTTGTGGGTCCAGAGACACCACACTATCAGAGACCATTCAGGGACCACCTTGTGGGCCCAGAGACACCACACTATGAGAGAACATCCAGAGACCACCTTGTGGGCCTAGAGACACCACACTATCAGAGACCATCCAGAGACCTCCTTGTGGGTCCAGAGACACCACACAATCAGAGACCATCCAGAGACCACCTTGTGAGTCCAGAGACACCACACTATCAGAGACAATCCAGAGACCACCTTGTGAGTCCAGAGATATCACACTATCAGAGACAATCCAGAGACCACCTTGTGAGTCCAGAGATATCACACTATCAGAGACAATCCAGAGACCACCTTGTGAGTCCAGAGATATCACACTATCAGAGAAAATCCAGAGACCTCCTTGTGGGTCCAGAGACACCACACTATCAGAGACCATCCAGAGACCACCTTGTGGGCCAGAGACACCACACTATCAGAGAACATCCAGAGACCACCTTGTGGGTCCAGAGACACCACACTATCAGAGACCATTCAGGGACCACCTTGTGGGCCCAGAGACACCACACTATCAGAGACCATCCAGAGACCACCTTGTGGGCCCAGAGGCACCACACTATCAGAGACCATCCAGAGACCACCTTGTTGGCCCAGAGACAACACACTATCAGAGACCATCCAGAGACCACCTTGTGGGCCCAGAGTCACCACACTATCAGCGTCCATCCAGAGACAACCTTGTGGGCCCAGAGACACCACACTATGAGAGACCACCAAGAGACCACCTTGTGGGCCCAGAAACACCACACTATCAGAGACCATCCAGAGACCACCTGGTGGGCCCAGAGACACCACACTATAAGAGACCATCCAGAGACCACCTTGTGGGCCAGAGACACCACACTATCAGAGACCATCTAGAGACCACCTTGTGGGTCCAGAGACACCACACTATCAGAGACCATCCAGACCACCTTGTGGGCCAGAGACACCACACTATCAGAGACCATTCAGAGACCACCTTGTGGGTCCAGAGACACCACACTATCAGAGACCATTCAGGGACCACCTTGTGGGCCCAGAGACACCACACTATCAGAGACCATCCAGAGACCACCTTGTGGGCCCAGAGGCACCACACTATCAGAGACCATCCAGAGACCACCTTGTGGGCCCAGAGACAACACACTATCAGAGACCATCCAGAGACCACCTTGTGGGCCCAGAGTCACCACACTATCAGAGACCATCCAGAGACAACCTTGTGGGCCCAGAGACACCACACTATGAGAGACCACCAAGAGACCACCTTGTGGGCCCAGAGACACCACACTATCAGAGACCATCCAGAGACCACCTTGTGGGCCCAGAGACACCACACTATCAGAGACCATCCAGAGACCACCTGGTGGGCCCAGAGACACCACACTATAAGAGACCATCCAGAGACCACCTTTTGGGCCAGAGACACCACACTATCAGAGACCATCTAGAGACCACCTTGTGGGTCCAGAGACACCACACTATCAGAGACCATCCAGACCACCTTGTGGGCCAGAGACACCACACTATCAGAGACCATTCAGAGACCACCTTGTGGGTCCAGAGACACCACACTATCAGAGAACATTCAGGGACCACCTTGCGGGCCCAGAGACACCACACTATCAGAGAACATCCAGAGACCACTTTGTGGGCCTAGAGACACCACACTATCAGAGACCATCCAGAGACCTCCTTGTGGGTCCAGAGACACCACACTATCAGAGATCATCCAGAGACCACCTTGTGAGTCCAGAGATATCACACTATCAGAGACAATCCAGAGACCACCTTGTGAGTCCAGAGATATCACACTATCAGAGACAATCCAGAGACCACCTTGTGAGTCCAGAGATATCACACTATCAAAGACAATCCAGAGACCTCCTTGTGGGTCCAGAGACACCACACTATCAGAGACCATCCAGAGACCACCTTGTGAGTCCAGAGATATCACACTATCAGAGACAATCCAGAGACCACCCTGTGGGCCCAGAGACACCACACTATCAGAGACCATCCAGAGCCCACCTTGTGGGCCAGAGACACCACACTATCAGAGACCATCCAGAGACCACCTTGTGGGTCCAGAGACACCACACTATCAGAGACCATTCAGGGACCACCTTGTGGGCCCAGAGACACCACACTATCAGAGACCATCCAGAGACCCCCTTGTGGGCCCAGAGTCACCACACTATCAGAGACCATCCAGAGACCACCTTGTGGGCCCAGAGACACCACACTATGAGAGACCATCCAGAGACCACCTTGTGGGCACAGAGACACCACACTATCAGAGACCATCCAGAGACCACCTTGTGGGCCCAGAGACACCACACTATCAGAGACCATCCAGAGAACCACATGGTGGGCCCAGAGACACCAAACTATAAGAGACCATCCAGAGACCACCTTGTGGGCCAGAGACACCACACTATCAGAGACCATTCAGAGACCACCTTGTGGGCCAGAGACACCACACTATCAGAGACCATCCAGAGACCACCTTGTGGGTCCAGAGACACCACAATATCAGAGACCATCCAGAGATTACCTTGTAGGCCAGAGACACCACACTATCAGAGACCATTCAGAGACCACCTTGTGGGTCCAGAGACACCACACTATCAGAGACCATTCAGGGACCACCTTACGGGCCCAGAGACACCACACTATCAGAGAACATCCAGAGACCACCTTGTGGGCCTAGGGACACCACACTATCAGAGACCATCCAGAGACCTCCTTGTGGGTCCAGAGACACCACACTATCAGAGACCATCCAGAGACCACCTTGTGAGTCCAGAGATATCAAACTATCAGAGACAATCCAGAGACCACCTTGTGAGTCCAGAGATATCACACTATCAGAGACAATCCAGAGACCACATTGTGAGTCCAGAGATATCACACTATCAGAGACAATCCAGAGACCACCTTGTGAGTCCAGAGATATCACACTATCAGAGACAATCCAGAGACCACCTTGTGAGTCCAGAGATATCACACTATCAGAGACAATCCAGAGACCTCCTTGTGGGTCCAGAGACACCACACTATCAGAGATCATCCAGAGACCACCTTGTGAGTCCAGAGATATCACACTATCAGAGACAATCCAGAGACCACCTTGTGAGTCGAGAGATATCACACTATCAGAGACAATCCAGATACCACCTTGTGAGTCCAGAGATATCACACTATCAGAGACAATCCAGAGACCTCCTTGTGGGTCCAGAGACACCACACTATCAGAGACAATCCAGAGACCACCTTGTGAGTCCAGAGATATCACACTATCAGAGAAAATCCAGAGACCTCCTTGTGGTTCCAGAGACACCACACTATCAGAGACCATCCAGAGACCACCTTGTGGGCCAGAGACACCACACTATCAGAGAACATCCAGAGACCACCTTGTGGGTCCAGAGACACCACACTATCAGAGACCATTCAGGGACCACCTTGTGGGCCCAGAGACACCACACTATCAGAGACCATCCAGAGACCACCTTGTGGGCCCAGAGGCACCACACTATCAGAGACCATCCAGAGACCACCTTGTGGGCCCAGAGACAACACACTATCAGAGACCATCCAGAGACCACCTTGTGGGCCCAGAGTCACCACACTATCAGAGACCATCCAGAGACAACCTTGTGGGCCCAGAGACACCACACTATGAGAGACCACCAAGAGACCACCTTGTGGGCCCAGAGACACCACACTATCAGAGACCATCCAGAGACCACCTTGTGGGCCCAGAGACACCACACTATCAGAGACCATCCAGAGACCACCTGGTGGGCCCAGAGACACCACACTATAAGAGACCATCCAGAGACCACCTTGTGGGCCAGAGACACCACACTATCAGAGACCATCTAGAGACCACCTTGTGGGTCCAGAGACACCACACTATCAGAGACCATCCAGACCACCTTGTGGGCCAGAGACACCACACTATCAGAGACCATTCAGAGACCACCTTGTGGGTCCAGAGACACCACACTATCAGAGACCATTCAGGGACCACCTTGTGGGCCCAGAGACACCACACTATCAGAGACCATCCAGAGACCACCTTGTGGGCCCAGAGGCACCACACTATCAGAGACCATCCAGAGACCACCTTGTGGGCCCAGAGACAACACACTATCAGAGACCATCCAGAGACCACCTTGTGGGCCCAGAGTCACCACACTATCAGAGACCATCCAGAGACCACCTTGTGGGCCCAGAGACACCACACTATCAGAGACCATCCAGAGACCACCTGGTGGGCCCAGAGACACCACACTATAAGAGACCATCCAGAGACCACCTTGTGGGCCAGAGACACCACACTATCAGAGACCATCTAGAGACCACCTTGTGGGTCCAGAGACACCACACTATCAGAGACCATCCAGACCACCTTGTGGGCCAGAGACACCACACTATCAGAGACCATTCAGAGACCACCTTGTGGGTCCAGAGACACCACACTATCAGAGAACATTCAGGGACCACCTTGCGGGCCCAGAGACACCACACTATCAGAGAACATCCAGAGACCACTTTGTGGGCCTAGAGACACCACACTATCAGAGACCATCCAGAGACCTCCTTGTGGGTCCAGAGACACCACACTATCAGAGATCATCCAGAGACCACCTTGTGAGTCCAGAGATATCACACTATCAGAGACAATCCAGAGACCACCTTGTGAGTCCAGAGATATCACACTATCAGAGACAATCCAGAGACCACCTTGTGAGTCCAGAGATATCACACTATCAAAGACAATCCAGAGACCTCCTTGTGGGTCCAGAGACACCACACTATCAGAGACCATCCAGAGACCACCTTGTGAGTCCAGAGATATCACACTATCAGAGACAATCCAGAGACCACCCTGTGGGCCCAGAGACACCACACTATCAGAGACCATCCAGAGCCCACCTTGTGGGCCAGAGACACCACACTATCAGAGACCATCCAGAGACCACCTTGTGGGTCCAGAGACACCACACTATCAGAGACCATTCAGGGACCACCTTGTGGGCCCAGAGACACCACACTATCAGAGACCATCCAGAGACCACCTTGTGGGCCCAGAGTCACCACACTATCAGAGACCATCCAGAGACCACCTTGTGGGCCCAGAGACACCACACTATGAGAGACCATCCAGAGACCACCTTGTGGGCACAGAGACACCACACTATCAGAGACCATCCAGAGACCACCTTGTGGGCCCAGAGACACCACACTATCAGAGACCATCCAGAGAACCACCTGGTGGGCCCAGAGACACCAAACTATAAGAGACCATCCCGAGACCACCTTGTGGGCCAGAGACACCACACTATCAGAGACCATCCAGAGACCACCTTGTGGGTCCAGAGACACCACACTATCAGAGACCATCCAGAGACCACCTTGTGGGCCCAGAGTCACCACACTATCAGAGACCATCCAGAGACCACCTTGTGGGCCCAGAGACACCACACTATGAGAGACCATCCAGATTCCACCTTGTGGGCCCAGAGACACTACACTATCAGAGACCATCCAGAGACCACCTTGTGGGCCCAGAGACACCACACTATCAGAGACCATCCAGAGACCACATGGTGGGCCCAGAGACACCACACTATAAGAGACCATCCAGAGACCACCTTGTGGGCCAGAGACACCACACTATCAGAGACCATCCAGAGACCACCTTGTGGGTCCAGAGACACCACACTATCAGAGACCATCCAGAGATTACCTTGTAGGCCAGAGACACCACACTATCAGAGACCATTCAGAGACCACCTTGTGGGTCCAGAGACACCACACTATCAGAGACCATTCAGGGACCACCTTACGGGCCCCGAGACACCACACTATCAGAGAACATCCAGAGACCACCTTGTGGGCCTAGAGACACCACACTATCAGAGACCATCCAGAGACCTCCTTGTGGGTCCAGAGACACCACACTATCAGAGACCATCCAGAGACCACCTTGTGAGTCCAGAGATATCAAACTATCAGAGACAATCCAGAGACCACCTTGTGAGTCCAGAGATATCACACTATCAGAGACAATCCAGAGACCACCTTGTGAGTCCAGAGATATCACACTATCAGAGACAATCCAGAGACCACCTTGTGAGTCCAGAGGTATCACACTATCAGAGACAATCCAGAGACCTCCTTGTGGGTCCAGAGACACCACACTATCAGAGAACATCCAGAGACCACCTTGTGAGTCCAGAGATATCACACTATCAGAGACAATCCAGAGACCACCTTGTGAGTCCAGAGATATCACATTATCAGAGACAATCCAGAGACCACCTTGTGAGTCCAGAGATATCACACTATCAGAGACAATCCAGAGACCTCCTTGTGGGTCCAGAGACACCACACTATCAGAGATCATCCAGAGACCACCTTGTGAGTCCAGAGATATCACATTATCAGAGACAATCCAGAGACCACCTTGTGAGTCCAGAGATATCACACTATCAGAGACAATCCAGAGACCACCTTGTGAGTCCAGAGATATCACACTATCAGAGACAATCCAGAGACCTCCTTGTGGGTCCAGAGACACCACACTATCAGAGACCATCCAGAGACCACCTTGTGAGTATAGAGATATCACACTATCAGAGACAATCCAGAGACCACCTCGTGAGTCCAGAGATATCACACTATCAGAGACAATCCAGAGACCACCTTGTGAGTCCAGAGATATCACACTATCAGAGACAATCCAGGGACCTCGTTGTGGGTCCAGAGACACCACACTATCAGAGACCATCCAGAGACCACCTTGTGACTCCAGAGATATCACACTATCAGAGACAATCCAGAGACCACCCTGTGGGCCCAGAGACACCACACTATCAGAGACCATCCAGAGCCCACCTTGTGGGCCAGAGACACCACACTATCAGAGACCATCCAGAGACCACCTTGTGGGTCCAGAGACACCACACTATCAGAGACCATTCAGGGACCACCTTGTGGGTCCAGAGACACCACACTATCAGAGACCATCCAGAGACCACCTTGTGGGCCTAGAGTCACCACACTATCAGAGACCATCCAGAGACCACCTTGTGGGCCCAGAGACACCACACTATGAGAGACCATCCAGAGACCACCTTGTGGGCCCAGAGACACCACACTATCAGAGACCATCCAGAGACCACCTTGTGGGCCCAGAGACACCACACTATCAGAGACCATCCAGAGACCACATGGTGGGCCCAGAGACACCACACTATAAGAGACCATCCAGAGACCACCTTGTGGGCTAGAGACACCACACTATCAGAGACCATCCAGAGACTACCTTGTGGGTCCAGAGACACCACACTATCAGAGACCATCCAGAGATTACCTTGTGGGCCAGAGACACCACACTATCAGAGACCATTCAGAGACCACCTTGTGGGTCCAGAGACACCACACTATCAGAGACCATTCAGGGACCACCTTGCGGGCCCAGAGACAACACACTATCAGAGAACATCCAGAGACCACCTTGTGGGCCCAGAGACACCACACTATCAGAAACCATCCAGAGACCACCTTGTGAGTCCAGAGATATCAAACTATCAGAGACAATCCAGAGACCACCTTGTGAGTCCAGAGATATCACACTATCAGAGACAATCCAGAGACCACCTTGTGAGTCCAGAGATATCACACTATCAGAGACAATCCAGAGACCACCTTGTGAGTCCAGAGGTATCACACTATCAGAGACAATCCAGAGACCTCTTTGTGGGTCCAGAGACACCACACTATCAGAGACCATCCAGAGACCACCTTGTGAGTCCAGAGATATCACACTATCAGAGACAATCCAGAGACCACCTTGTGAGTCCAGAGATATCACACTATTAGAGACAATCCAGAGACCACATTGTGAGTCCAGAGATATCACACTATCAGAGACAATCCAGAGACCTCCTTGTGGGTCCAGAGACACCACACTATCAGAGACCATCCAGAGACCACCTTGTTTGTCCAGAGATATCACACTATCAGAGACAATCCAGAGACCACCCTGTGGGCCCAGAGACACCACACTATCAGAGACCATCCAGAGCCCACCTTGTGGGCCAGAGACACCACACTATCAGAGACCATCCAGAGACCACCTTGTGAGTCCAGAGATATCACACTATCAGAGACAATCCAGAGACCTCCTTGTGGGTCCAGAGACACCACACTATCAGAGACCATTCAGAGACCACCTTGTGAGTCCAGAGATATCACACTATCAGAGACAATCCAGAGACCACCCTGTGGGCCCAGAGACACCACACTATCAGAGACCATCCAGAGCCCACCTTGTGGGCCAGAGACACCACACTATCAGAGACCATCCAGAGACCACCTTGTGGGTCAAGAGACACCACACTATCAGAGACCATTCAGGGACCACCTTGTGGGCACAGAGACACCACACTATCAGAGACCATCCAGAGACCACCTTGTGGGCCCAGAGTCACCACACTATCAGAGACCATCCAGAGACCACCTTGTGGGCCCAGAGACACCACACTATGAGAGACCATCCAGAGACCACCTTGTGGGCCCAGAGACACCACACTATCAGAGACCATCCAGAGACCACCTTGTGGGCCCAGAGACACCACACTAACAGAGACCATCCAGAGACCACCTGGTGGGCCCAGAGACACCACACTATAAGAGACCATCCAGAGACCACCTTGTGGGCCAGAGACAACACACTATCAGAGACCATCCAGAGACCACCTTGTGGGTCCAGAGACACCACACTATCAGAGACCATCCAGAGACCACATTGTGGGCCAGAGACACCACACTATCAGAGACCATTCAGAGACCACCTTGTGGGTCCAGAGACACCACACTATCAGAGACCATTCAGGGACCACCTTGCGGGCCCAGAGACACCACACTATCAGAGAACATCCAGAGACCACCTTGTGAGCCTAGAGACACCACACTATCAGAGACCATCCAGAGACCTCCTTGTGGGTCCAGAGACACCACACTATCAGAGACCATCCAGAGACCACCTTGTGAGTCCAGAGACACCACACTATCAGAGACAATCCAGAGACCACCTTGTGAGTCCGGAGATATCACACTATCAGAGACAATCCAGAGACCACCTTGTGAGTCCAGAGATATCACACTATCAGAGACAATCCAGAGACCACCTTGTGAGTCCAGAGATATCACACTATCAGAGACAATCCAGAGACCTCCTTGTGGGTCCAGAGACACCACACTATCAGAGACCATCCAGAGACCACCTTGTGGGCCAGAGACACCACACTATCAGAGAACATCCAGAGACCACCTTGTGGGTCCAGAGACACCACACTATCAGAGACCATTCAGGGACCACCTTGTGGGCCCAGAGACACCACACTATCAGAGACCATCCAGAGACCACCTTGTGGGCCCAGAGACACCACACTATCAGAGACCATCCAGAGACCACCTGGTGGGCCCAGAGACACCACACTATAAGAGACCATCCAGAGACCACCTTGTGGGCCAGAGACACCACACTATCAGAGACCATCTAGAGACCACCTTGTGGGTCCAGAGACACCACACTATCAGAGACCATCCAGAGACCACCTTGTGGGCAAGAGACACCACACTATCAGAGACCATTCAGAGACCACCTTGTGGGTCCAGAGACACCACACTATCACAGACAATTCAGGGACCACCTTGCGGGCCCAGAGACACCACACTATCAGAGAACATCCAGAGACCACTTTGTGGGCCTAGAGACACCACACTATCAGAGACCATCCAGAGACCTTTTTGTGGGTCCAGAGACACCACACTATCAGAGATCATCCAGAGACCACCTTGTGAGTCCAGAGATATCACACTATCAGAGACAATCCAGAGACCATCTTGTGAGTCCAGAGATATCACACTATCAGAGACAATCCAGAGACCACCTTGTGAGTCCAGAGATATCACACTATCAGAGACAATCCAGAGACCTCCTTGTGGGTCCAGAGACACCACACTATCAGAGACCATCCAGAGACCACCTTGTGAGTCCAGAGATATCACACTATCAGAGACAATCCAGAGACCACCCTGTGGGCCCAGAGACACCACACTATCAGAGACCATCCAGAGCCCACCTTGTGGGCCAGAGACACCACACTATCAGAGACCATCCAGAGACCACCTTGTGGGTCCAGAGACACCACATTATCAGAGACCATTCAGGGACCACCTTGTGGGCCCAGAGACACCACACTATCAGAGACCATCCAGAGACCACCTTGTGGGCCCAGAGTCACCACACTATGAGAGACCATCCAGAGACCACCTTGTGGGCACAGAGACACCACACTATCAGAGACCATCCAGAGACCACCTTGTGGGCCCAGAGATACCACACTATCAGAGACCATCCAGAGACCACCTGGTGGGCCCAGAGACACCACACTATAAGAGACCATCCAGAGACCACCTTGTGGGCCAGAGACACCACACTATCAGAGACCATCCAGAGACCACCTTGTGGGTCCAGAGACACCACACTATCAGAGACCATCCAGAGACCACCTTGTGGGCCCAGAGTCACCACACTATCAGAGACCATCCAGAGACCACCTTGTGGGCCCAGAGACACCACACTATGAGAGACCATCCAGAGACCACCTTGTGGGCCCAGAGACACCACACTATCAGAGACCATCCAGAGACCACCTTGTGGGCCCAGAGACACCACACTATCAGAGACCATCCAGAGACCACATGGTGGGCCCAGAGACACCACACTATAAGAGACCATCCAGAGACCACCTTGTGGGCCTGAGACACCACACTATCAGAGACCATCAAGAGACCACCTTGTGGGTCCAGAGACACCACACTATCAGAGACCATCCAGAGATTACCTTGTAGGCCAGAGACACCACACTATCAGAGAGCATTCAGAGACCACCTTGTGGGTCCAGAGACACCACACTATCAGAGGCCATTCAGGGACCACCTTACGGGCCCAGAGACACCACACTATCAGAGAACATCCAGAGACCACCTTGTGGGCCTAGAGACACCACACTATCAGAGACCATCCAGAGACCTCCTTGTGGGTCCAGAGACACCACACTATCAGAGACCATCCAGAGACCACCTTGTGAGTCCAGAGATATCAAACTATCAGAGACAATCCAGAGACCACCTTGTGAGTCCAGAGATATCACACTATCAGAGACAATCCAGAGACCACCTTGTGAGTCCAGAGATATCACAGTATCAGAGACAATCCAGAGACCACCTTGTGAGTCCAGAGGTATCACACGATCAGAGACAATCCAGAGACCTCCTTGTGGGTCCAGAGACACCACACTATCAGAGACCATCCAGAGACCACCTTGTGAGTCCAGAGATATCACACTATCAGAGACAATCCAGAGACCACCTTGTGAGTCCAGAGATATCACACTATCAGAGACAATCCAGAGACCACCTTGTGAGTCCAGAGATATCACACTATCAGAGACAATCCAGAGACCACCTTGTGAGTCCAGAGATATCACACTATCAGAGACAATCCAGAGACCTCCTTGTGGGTCCAGAGACACCACACTATCAGAGATCATCCAGAGACCACCTTGTGAGTCCAGAGATATCACACTATCAGAGACAATCCAGAGACCACCCTGTGGGCCCAGAGACACCACACTATCAGAGACCATCCAGAGACCACCTTGTGGGTCCAGAGACACCACACTATCAGAGACCATCCAGAGACCACATTGTGGGCCAGAGACACCACACTATCAGAGACCATTCAGAGACCACCTTGTGGGTCCAGAGACACCACACTATCAGAGACCATTCAGGGACCACCTTGTGGGCCCAGAGACACCACACTATGAGAGAACATCCAGAGACCACCTTGTGGGCCTAGAGACACCACACTATCAGAGACCATCCAGAGACCTCCTTGTGGGTCCAGAGACACCACACAATCAGAGACCATCCAGAGACCACCTTGTGAGTCCAGAGACACCACACTATCAGAGACAATCCAGAGACCACCTTGTGAGTCCAGAGATATCACACTATCAGAGACAATCCAGAGACCACCTTGTGAGTCCAGAGATATCACACTATCAGAGACAATCCAGAGACCACCTTGTGAGTCCAGAGATATCACACTATCAGAGAAAATCCAGAGACCTCCTTGTGGGTCCAGAGACACCACACTATCAGAGACCATCCAGAGACCACCTTGTGGGCCAGAGACACCACACTATCAGAGAACATCCAGAGACCACCTTGTGGGTCCAGAGACACCACACTATCAGAGACCATTCAGGGACCACCTTGTGGGCCCAGAGACACCACACTATCAGAGACCATCCAGAGACCACCTTGTGGGCCCAGAGGCACCACACTATCAGAGACCATCCAGAGACCACCTTGTTGGCCCAGAGACAACACACTATCAGAGACCATCCAGAGACCACCTTGTGGGCCCAGAGTCACCACACTATCAGCGTCCATCCAGAGACAACCTTGTGGGCCCAGAGACACCACACTATGAGAGACCACCAAGAGACCACCTTGTGGGCCCAGAAACACCACACTATCAGAGACCATCCAGAGACCACCTGGTGGGCCCAGAGACACCACACTATAAGAGACCATCCAGAGACCACCTTGTGGGCCAGAGACACCACACTATCAGAGACCATCTAGAGACCACCTTGTGGGTCCAGAGACACCACACTATCAGAGACCATCCAGACCACCTTGTGGGCCAGAGACACCACACTATCAGAGACCATTCAGAGACCACCTTGTGGGTCCAGAGACACCACACTATCAGAGACCATTCAGGGACCACCTTGTGGGCCCAGAGACACCACACTATCAGAGACCATCCAGAGCCCACCTTGTGGGCCAGAGACACCACACTATCAGAGACCATCCAGAGACCACCTTGTGAGTCCAGAGACATCACACTATCAGAGACAATCCAGAGACCTCCTTGTGGGTCCAGAGACACCACACTATCAGAGACCATTCAGAGACCACCTTGTGAGTCCAGAGATATCACACTATCAGAGACAATCCAGAGACCACCCTGTGGGCCCAGAGACACCACACTATCAGAGACCATCCAGAGCCCACCTTGTGGGCCAGAGACACCACACTATCAGAGACCATCCAGAGACCACCTTGTGGGTCCAGAGACACCACACTATCAGAGACCATTCAGGGACCACCTTGTGGGCCCAGAGACACCATACTATCAGAGACCATCCAGAGACCACCTTGTGGGCCTAGAGACCCCACACTATCAGAGACCATCCAGAGCCCACCTTGTGGGCCAGAGACACCACACTATCAGAGACCATCCAGAGACCACCTTGTGGGTCCAGAGACACCACACTATCAGAGACCATTCAGGGACCACGTTGTGGGCCCAGAGACACCACACTATCAGAGACCATCCAGAGACCACCTTGTGGGCCCAGAGTCACCACACTATCAGAGACCATCCAGAGACCACCTTGTGGGCCCAGAGACACCACACTATGAGAGACCATCCAGAGACCACCTTGTGGGCCCAGAGACACCACACTATCAGAGACCATCCAGAGACCACCTTGTGGGCCCAGAGACACCACACTAACAGAGACCATCCAGAGACCACCTGGTGGGCCCAGAGACACCACACTATAAGAGACCATCCAGAGACCACCTTGTGGACCAGAGACAACACACTATCAGAGACCATCCAGAGACCACCTTGTGGGTCCAGAGACACCACACTATCAGAGACCATCCAGAGACCACATAGTGGGCCAGAGACACCACACTATCAGAGACCATTCAGAGTCCACCTTGTGGGTCCAGAGACACTACACTATCAGAGACCATTCAGGGACCACCTTGCGGGCCCAGAGACACCACACTATCAGAGAACATCCAGAGACCACCTTGTCGGCCTAGAGACACCACACTATCAGAGACCATCCAGAGACCTCCTTGTGGGTCCAGAGACACCACACTATCAGAGACCATCCAGAGACCACCTTGTGAGTCCAGAGTCACCTCACTATCAGAGACCATCCAGAGACCACCTTGTGGGCCCAGAGACACCACACTATGAGAGACCATCCAGAGACCACCTTGTGGGCCCAGAGACACCACACTATCAGAGACCATCCAGAGACCACCTTGTGGGCCCAGAGACACCACACTATCAGAGACCATCCAGAGACCACCTGGTGGGCCCAGAGACACCACAATATAAGAGACCATCCAGAGACCACCTTGTGGGCCAGAGACACCACACTATCAGAGACCATCCAGAGACCACCTTGTGGGTCCAGAGACACCACACTATCAGAGACCATCCAGAGACCACCTTGTGGGCCAGAGACACCACACTATCAGAGACCATTCAGAGACCACCTTGTGGGTCCAGAGACACCACAATATCAGAGACCATTCAGGGACCACCTTGTGGGCCCAGAGACACCACACTATCAGAGACCATCCAGAGACCACCTTGTGGGCCTAGAGACACCACACTATCAGAGACCATCCAGAGACCTCCTTGTGGGTCCAGAGACACCACACTATCAGAGACCATCCAGAGACCACCTTGTGAGTCCAGAGATATCACACTATCAGAGACAATCCAGAGACCACCTTGTGAGTCCAGAGATATCACACTATCAGAGACAATCCAGAGACCACCTTGTGAGTCCAGAGATATCACACTATCAGAGACAATCCAGAGACCTCCTTGTGGGCCCAGAGACACCACACTATCAGAGACCATCCAGAGCCCACCTTGTGGGCCAGAGACACCACACTATTAGAGACCATCCAGAGACCACCTTGTGGGTCCAGAGACACCACACTATCAGAGACCATTCAGGGACCACCTTGTGGGTCCAGAGAAACCACACACTATCAGAGACCATTCAGGGACCACCTTGTGGGTCCAGAGACACCACACTATCAGAGACCATCCAGAGACCACCTTGTGGGCCCAGAGTCACCACACTATCAGAGATCATCCAGAGACCACATTGTGGGCCCAGAGACACCACACTATGAGAGACCATCCAGAGACCACCTTGTGGGCCCAGAGACACCACACTATCAGAGACCATCCAGAGACCTCCTTGTGGGCCCAGAGACACCACACTATCAGAGACCATCCAGAGACCACATGGTGGGCCCAGAGACACCACACTATAAGAGACCATCCAGAGACCACCTTGTGGGCCAGAGACACCACACTATCAGAGACCATCCAGAGACCACCTTGTGGGTCCAGAGACACCACACTATCAGAGACCATTTAGAGATTACCTTGTGGGCCAGAGACACCACACTATCAGAGACCATTCAGAGACCACCTTGCGGGTCCAGGGACACCACATATCAGAGACCATTCAGGTACCACCTTACGGGCCCAGAGACACCACACTATCAGAGAACATCCAGAGACCACCTTGTGGGCCTAGAGACACCACACTATCAGAGACCATCCAGAGACCTCCTTGTGGGTCCAGAGACACCACACTATCAGAGACCATCCAGAGACCACCTTGTGAGTCCAGAGATATCAAACTATCAGAGACAATCCAGAGACCACCTTGTGAGTCCAGAGATATCACACTATCAGAGACAATCCAGAGACCACCTTGTGAGTCCAGAGATATCACACTATCAGAGACAATCCAGAGACCACCTTGTGAGTCCAGAGATATCACACTATCAGAGACCATCCAGAGACCTCCTTGTGGGTCCAGAGACACCACACTATCAGAGACCATCCAGAGACCACCTTGTGAGTCCAGAGATATCACACTATCAGAGACAATCCAGAGAACACCTTGTGAGTCCAGAGATATCACACTATCAGAGACAATCCAGAGACCACCTTGTGAGTCCAGAGATATCACACTATCAGAGACAATCCAGAGACCTCCTTGTGGGTCCAGAGACACCACACTATCAGAGACCATCCAGAGACCACCTTGTGAGTCCAGAGATATCACACTATCAGAGACAATCCAGAGACCACCCTGTGGGCCCAGAGACACCACACTATCAGTGACCATCCAGAGCCCACCTTGTGGGCCAGAGACACCACACTATCAGAGACCATCCAGAGACCACCTTGTGAGTCCAGAGATATCACACTATCAGAGACAATCCAGAGACCTCCTTGTGGGTCCAGAGACACCACACTATCAGAGACCATTCAGAGACCACCTTGTGAGTCCAGAGATATCACACTATCAGAGACAATCCAGAGACCACCCTGTGGGCCCAGAGACACCACACTATCAGAGACCATCCAGAGCCCACCTTGTGGGCCAGAGACACCACACTATCAGAGACCATCCAGAGACCACCTTGTGGGTCCAGAGACACCACACTATCAGAGACCATTCAGGGACCACCTTGTGGGCCCAGAGACACCACACTATCAGAGACCATCCAGAGACCACATTGTGGGCCAGAGACACCAAACTATCAGAGACCATCCAGAGACCACCTTGTGGGCCCAGAGACACCACACTAACAGAGACCATCCAGAGACCACCTGGTGGGCCCAGAGACACCACACTAACAGAGACCATCCAGAGACCACCTTGTGAGTCCAGAGACACCACACTATAAGAGATCATCCAGAGACCACCTTGTGGGCCAGAGACAACACACTATCAGAGACCATCCAGAGACCACCTTGTGGGTCCAGAGACACCACACTATCAGAGACCATCCAGAGACCACATTGTGGGCCAGAGACACCACACTATCAGAGACCATTCAGAGACCACCTTGTGGGTCCAGAGACACCACACTATCAGAGACCATTCAGGGACCACCTTGTGGGCCCAGAGACACCACACTATGAGAGAACATCCAGAGACCACCTTGTGGGCCTAGAGACACCACACTATCAGAGACCATCCAGAGACCTCCTTGTGGGTCCAGAGACACCACACAATCAGAGACCATCCAGAGACCACCTTGTGAGTCCAGAGACACCACACTATCAGAGACAATCCAGAGACCACCTTGTGAGTCCAGAGATATCACACTATCAGAGACAATCCAGAGACCACCTTGTGAGTCCAGAGATATCACACTATCAGAGACAATCCAGAGACCACCTTGTGAGTCCAGAGATATCACACTATCAGAGAAAATCCAGAGACCTCCTTGTGGGTCCAGAGACACCACACTATCAGAGACCATCCAGAGACCACCTTGTGGGCCAGAGACACCACACTATCAGAGAACATCCAGAGACCACCTTGTGGGTCCAGAGACACCACACTATCAGAGACCATTCAGGGACCACCTTGTGGGCCCAGAGACACCACACTATCAGAGACCATCCAGAGACCACCTTGTGGGCCCAGAGGCACCACACTATCAGAGACCATCCAGAGACCACCTTGTTGGCCCAGAGACAACACACTATCAGAGACCATCCAGAGACCACCTTGTGGGCCCAGAGTCACCACACTATCAGCGTCCATCCAGAGACAACCTTGTGGGCCCAGAGACACCACACTATGAGAGACCACCAAGAGACCACCTTGTGGGCCCAGAAACACCACACTATCAGAGACCATCCAGAGACCACCTGGTGGGCCCAGAGACACCACACTATAAGAGACCATCCAGAGACCACCTTGTGGGCCAGAGACACCACACTATCAGAGACCATCTAGAGACCACCTTGTGGGTCCAGAGACACCACACTATCAGAGACCATCCAGACCACCTTGTGGGCCAGAGACACCACACTATCAGAGACCATTCAGAGACCACCTTGTGGGTCCAGAGACACCACACTATCAGAGACCATTCAGGGACCACCTTGTGGGCCCAGAGACACCACACTATCAGAGACCATCCAGAGCCCACCTTGTGGGCCAGAGACACCACACTATCAGAGACCATCCAGAGACCACCTTGTGAGTCCAGAGACATCACACTATCAGAGACAATCCAGAGACCTCCTTGTGGGTCCAGAGACACCACACTATCAGAGACCATTCAGAGACCACCTTGTGAGTCCAGAGATATCACACTATCAGAGACAATCCAGAGACCACCCTGTGGGCCCAGAGACACCACACTATCAGAGACCATCCAGAGCCCACCTTGTGGGCCAGAGACACCACACTATCAGAGACCATCCAGAGACCACCTTGTGGGTCCAGAGACACCACACTATCAGAGACCATTCAGGGACCACCTTGTGGGCCCAGAGACACCATACTATCAGAGACCATCCAGAGACCACCTTGTGGGCCTAGAGACCCCACACTATCAGAGACCATCCAGAGCCCACCTTGTGGGCCAGAGACACCACACTATCAGAGACCATCCAGAGACCACCTTGTGGGTCCAGAGACACCACACTATCAGAGACCATTCAGGGACCACGTTGTGGGCCCAGAGACACCACACTATCAGAGACCATCCAGAGACCACCTTGTGGGCCCAGAGTCACCACACTATCAGAGACCATCCAGAGACCACCTTGTGGGCCCAGAGACACCACACTATGAGAGACCATCCAGAGACCACCTTGTGGGCCCAGAGACACCACACTATCAGAGACCATCCAGAGACCACCTTGTGGGCCCAGAGACACCACACTAACAGAGACCATCCAGAGACCACCTGGTGGGCCCAGAGACACCACACTATAAGAGACCATCCAGAGACCACCTTGTGGACCAGAGACAACACACTATCAGAGACCATCCAGAGACCACCTTGTGGGTCCAGAGACACCACACTATCAGAGACCATCCAGAGACCACATAGTGGGCCAGAGACACCACACTATCAGAGACCATTCAGAGTCCACCTTGTGGGTCCAGAGACACTACACTATCAGAGACCATTCAGGGACCACCTTGCGGGCCCAGAGACACCACACTATCAGAGAACATCCAGAGACCACCTTGTCGGCCTAGAGACACCACACTATCAGAGACCATCCAGAGACCTCCTTGTGGGTCCAGAGACACCACACTATCAGAGACCATCCAGAGACCACCTTGTGAGTCCAGAGTCACCTCACTATCAGAGACCATCCAGAGACCACCTTGTGGGCCCAGAGACACCACACTATGAGAGACCATCCAGAGACCACCTTGTGGGCCCAGAGACACCACACTATCAGAGACCATCCAGAGACCACCTTGTGGGCCCAGAGACACCACACTATCAGAGACCATCCAGAGACCACCTGGTGGGCCCAGAGACACCACAATATAAGAGACCATCCAGAGACCACCTTGTGGGCCAGAGACACCACACTATCAGAGACCATCCAGAGACCACCTTGTGGGTCCAGAGACACCACACTATCAGAGACCATCCAGAGACCACCTTGTGGGCCAGAGACACCACACTATCAGAGACCATTCAGAGACCACCTTGTGGGTCCAGAGACACCACAATATCAGAGACCATTCAGGGACCACCTTGTGGGCCCAGAGACACCACACTATCAGAGACCATCCAGAGACCACCTTGTGGGCCTAGAGACACCACACTATCAGAGACCATCCAGAGACCTCCTTGTGGGTCCAGAGACACCACACTATCAGAGACCATCCAGAGACCACCTTGTGAGTCCAGAGATATCACACTATCAGAGACAATCCAGAGACCACCTTGTGAGTCCAGAGATATCACACTATCAGAGACAATCCAGAGACCACCTTGTGAGTCCAGAGATATCACACTATCAGAGACAATCCAGAGACCTCCTTGTGGGCCCAGAGACACCACACTATCAGAGACCATCCAGAGCCCACCTTGTGGGCCAGAGACACCACACTATTAGAGACCATCCAGAGACCACCTTGTGGGTCCAGAGACACCACACTATCAGAGACCATTCAGGGACCACCTTGTGGGTCCAGAGAAACCACACACTATCAGAGACCATTCAGGGACCACCTTGTGGGTCCAGAGACACCACACTATCAGAGACCATCCAGAGACCACCTTGTGGGCCCAGAGTCACCACACTATCAGAGATCATCCAGAGACCACATTGTGGGCCCAGAGACACCACACTATGAGAGACCATCCAGAGACCACCTTGTGGGCCCAGAGACACCACACTATCAGAGACCATCCAGAGACCTCCTTGTGGGCCCAGAGACACCACACTATCAGAGACCATCCAGAGACCACATGGTGGGCCCAGAGACACCACACTATAAGAGACCATCCAGAGACCACCTTGTGGGCCAGAGACACCACACTATCAGAGACCATCCAGAGACCACCTTGTGGGTCCAGAGACACCACACTATCAGAGACCATTTAGAGATTACCTTGTGGGCCAGAGACACCACACTATCAGAGACCATTCAGAGACCACCTTGCGGGTCCAGGGACACCACATATCAGAGACCATTCAGGTACCACCTTACGGGCCCAGAGACACCACACTATCAGAGAACATCCAGAGACCACCTTGTGGGCCTAGAGACACCACACTATCAGAGACCATCCAGAGACCTCCTTGTGGGTCCAGAGACACCACACTATCAGAGACCATCCAGAGACCACCTTGTGAGTCCAGAGATATCAAACTATCAGAGACAATCCAGAGACCACCTTGTGAGTCCAGAGATATCACACTATCAGAGACAATCCAGAGACCACCTTGTGAGTCCAGAGATATCACACTATCAGAGACAATCCAGAGACCACCTTGTGAGTCCAGAGATATCACACTATCAGAGACCATCCAGAGACCTCCTTGTGGGTCCAGAGACACCACACTATCAGAGACCATCCAGAGACCACCTTGTGAGTCCAGAGATATCACACTATCAGAGACAATCCAGAGAACACCTTGTGAGTCCAGAGATATCACACTATCAGAGACAATCCAGAGACCACCTTGTGAGTCCAGAGATATCACACTATCAGAGACAATCCAGAGACCTCCTTGTGGGTCCAGAGACACCACACTATCAGAGACCATCCAGAGACCACCTTGTGAGTCCAGAGATATCACACTATCAGAGACAATCCAGAGACCACCCTGTGGGCCCAGAGACACCACACTATCAGTGACCATCCAGAGCCCACCTTGTGGGCCAGAGACACCACACTATCAGAGACCATCCAGAGACCACCTTGTGAGTCCAGAGATATCACACTATCAGAGACAATCCAGAGACCTCCTTGTGGGTCCAGAGACACCACACTATCAGAGACCATTCAGAGACCACCTTGTGAGTCCAGAGATATCACACTATCAGAGACAATCCAGAGACCACCCTGTGGGCCCAGAGACACCACACTATCAGAGACCATCCAGAGCCCACCTTGTGGGCCAGAGACACCACACTATCAGAGACCATCCAGAGACCACCTTGTGGGTCCAGAGACACCACACTATCAGAGACCATTCAGGGACCACCTTGTGGGCCCAGAGACACCACACTATCAGAGACCATCCAGAGACCACATTGTGGGCCAGAGACACCAAACTATCAGAGACCATCCAGAGACCACCTTGTGGGCCCAGAGACACCACACTAACAGAGACCATCCAGAGACCACCTGGTGGGCCCAGAGACACCACACTAACAGAGACCATCCAGAGACCACCTTGTGAGTCCAGAGACACCACACTATAAGAGATCATCCAGAGACCACCTTGTGGGCCAGAGACAACACACTATCAGAGACCATCCAGAGACCACCTTGTGGGTCCAGAGACACCACACTATCAGAGACCATCCAGAGACCACATTGTGGGCCAGAGACACCACACTATCAGAGACCATTCAGAGACCACCTTGTGGGTCCAGAGACACCACACTATCAGAGACCATTCAGGGACCACCTTGTGGGCCCAGAGACACCACACTATGAGAGAACATCCAGAGACCACCTTGTGGGCCTAGAGACACCACACTATCAGAGACCATCCAGAGACCTCCTTGTGGGTCCAGAGACACCACACAATCAGAGACCATCCAGAGACCACCTTGTGAGTCCAGAGACACCACACTATCAGAGACAATCCAGAGACCACCTTGTGAGTCCAGAGATATCACACTATCAGAGACAATCCAGAGACCACCTTGTGAGTCCAGAGATATCACACTATCAGAGACAATCCAGAGACCACCTTGTGAGTCCAGAGATATCACACTATCAGAGAAAATCCAGAGACCTCCTTGTGGGTCCAGAGACACCACACTATCAGAGACCATCCAGAGACCACCTTGTGGGCCAGAGACACCACACTATCAGAGAACATCCAGAGACCACCTTGTGGGTCCAGAGACACCACACTATCAGAGACCATTCAGGGACCACCTTGTGGGCCCAGAGACACCACACTATCAGAGACCATCCAGAGACCACCTTGTGGGCCCAGAGGCACCACACTATCAGAGACCATCCAGAGACCACCTTGTTGGCCCAGAGACAACACACTATCAGAGACCATCCAGAGACCACCTTGTGGGCCCAGAGTCACCACACTATCAGCGTCCATCCAGAGACAACCTTGTGGGCCCAGAGACACCACACTATGAGAGACCACCAAGAGACCACCTTGTGGGCCCAGAAACACCACACTATCAGAGACCATCCAGAGACCACCTGGTGGGCCCAGAGACACCACACTATAAGAGACCATCCAGAGACCACCTTGTGGGCCAGAGACACCACACTATCAGAGACCATCTAGAGACCACCTTGTGGGTCCAGAGACACCACACTATCAGAGACCATCCAGACCACCTTGTGGGCCAGAGACACCACACTATCAGAGACCATTCAGAGACCACCTTGTGGGTCCAGAGACACCACACTATCAGAGACCATTCAGGGACCACCTTGTGGGCCCAGAGACACCACACTATCAGAGACCATCCAGAGACCACCTTGTGGGCCCAGAGGCACCACACTATCAGAGACCATCCAGAGACCACCTTGTGGGCCCAGAGACAACACACTATCAGAGACCATCCAGAGACCACCTTGTGGGCCCAGAGTCACCACACTATCAGAGACCATCCAGAGACAACCTTGTGGGCCCAGAGACACCACACTATGAGAGACCACCAAGAGACCACCTTGTGGGCCCAGAGACACCACACTATCAGAGACCATCCAGAGACCACCTTGTGGGCCCAGAGACACCACACTATCAGAGACCATCCAGAGACCACCTGGTGGGCCCAGAGACACCACACTATAAGAGACCATCCAGAGACCACCTTTTGGGCCAGAGACACCACACTATCAGAGACCATCTAGAGACCACCTTGTGGGTCCAGAGACACCACACTATCAGAGACCATCCAGACCACCTTGTGGGCCAGAGACACCACACTATCAGAGACCATTCAGAGACCACCTTGTGGGTCCAGAGACACCACACTATCAGAGAACATTCAGGGACCACCTTGCGGGCCCAGAGACACCACACTATCAGAGAACATCCAGAGACCACTTTGTGGGCCTAGAGACACCACACTATCAGAGACCATCCAGAGACCTCCTTGTGGGTCCAGAGACACCACACTATCAGAGATCATCCAGAGACCACCTTGTGAGTCCAGAGATATCACACTATCAGAGACAATCCAGAGACCACCTTGTGAGTCCAGAGATATCACACTATCAGAGACAATCCAGAGACCACCTTGTGAGTCCAGAGATATCACACTATCAAAGACAATCCAGAGACCTCCTTGTGGGTCCAGAGACACCACACTATCAGAGACCATCCAGAGACCACCTTGTGAGTCCAGAGATATCACACTATCAGAGACAATCCAGAGACCACCCTGTGGGCCCAGAGACACCACACTATCAGAGACCATCCAGAGCCCACCTTGTGGGCCAGAGACACCACACTATCAGAGACCATCCAGAGACCACCTTGTGGGTCCAGAGACACCACACTATCAGAGACCATTCAGGGACCACCTTGTGGGCCCAGAGACACCACACTATCAGAGACCATCCAGAGACCCCCTTGTGGGCCCAGAGTCACCACACTATCAGAGACCATCCAGAGACCACCTTGTGGGCCCAGAGACACCACACTATGAGAGACCATCCAGAGACCACCTTGTGGGCACAGAGACACCACACTATCAGAGACCATCCAGAGACCACCTTGTGGGCCCAGAGACACCACACTATCAGAGACCATCCAGAGAACCACATGGTGGGCCCAGAGACACCAAACTATAAGAGACCATCCAGAGACCACCTTGTGGGCCAGAGACACCACACTATCAGAGACCATTCAGAGACCACCTTGTGGGCCAGAGACACCACACTATCAGAGACCATCCAGAGACCACCTTGTGGGTCCAGAGACACCACAATATCAGAGACCATCCAGAGATTACCTTGTAGGCCAGAGACACCACACTATCAGAGACCATTCAGAGACCACCTTGTGGGTCCAGAGACACCACACTATCAGAGACCATTCAGGGACCACCTTACGGGCCCAGAGACACCACACTATCAGAGAACATCCAGAGACCACCTTGTGGGCCTAGGGACACCACACTATCAGAGACCATCCAGAGACCTCCTTGTGGGTCCAGAGACACCACACTATCAGAGACCATCCAGAGACCACCTTGTGAGTCCAGAGATATCAAACTATCAGAGACAATCCAGAGACCACCTTGTGAGTCCAGAGATATCACACTATCAGAGACAATCCAGAGACCACATTGTGAGTCCAGAGATATCACACTATCAGAGACAATCCAGAGACCACCTTGTGAGTCCAGAGGTATCACACTATCAGAGACAATCCAGAAACCTCCTTGTGGGTCCAGAGACACCACACTATCAGAGACCATCCAGAGACCACCTTGTGAGTCCAGAGATATCACACTATCAGAGACAATCCAGAGACCACCTTGTGAGTCCAGAGATATCACACTATCAGAGACAATCCAGAGACCACCTTGTGAGTCCAGAGATATCACACTATCAGAGACAATCCAGAGACCTCCTTGTGGGTCCAGAGACACCACACTATCAGAGATCATCCAGAGACCACCTTGTGAGTCCAGAGATATCACACTATCAGAGACAATCCAGAGACCACCTTGTGAGTCGAGAGATATCACACTATCAGAGACAATCCAGATACCACCTTGTGAGTCCAGAGATATCACACTATCAGAGACAATCCAGAGACCTCCTTGTGGGTCCAGAGACACCACACTATCAGAGACAATCCAGAGACCACCTTGTGAGTCCAGAGATATCACACTATCAGAGAAAATCCAGAGACCTCCTTGTGGTTCCAGAGACACCACACTATCAGAGACCATCCAGAGACCACCTTGTGGGCCAGAGACACCACACTATCAGAGAACATCCAGAGACCACCTTGTGGGTCCAGAGACACCACACTATCAGAGACCATTCAGGGACCACCTTGTGGGCCCAGAGACACCACACTATCAGAGACCATCCAGAGACCACCTTGTGGGCCCAGAGGCACCACACTATCAGAGACCATCCAGAGACCACCTTGTGGGCCCAGAGACAACACACTATCAGAGACCATCCAGAGACCACCTTGTGGGCCCAGAGTCACCACACTATCAGAGACCATCCAGAGACAACCTTGTGGGCCCAGAGACACCACACTATGAGAGACCACCAAGAGACCACCTTGTGGGCCCAGAGACACCACACTATCAGAGACCATCCAGAGACCACCTTGTGGGCCCAGAGACACCACACTATCAGAGACCATCCAGAGACCACCTGGTGGGCCCAGAGACACCACACTATAAGAGACCATCCAGAGACCACCTTGTGGGCCAGAGACACCACACTATCAGAGACCATCTAGAGACCACCTTGTGGGTCCAGAGACACCACACTATCAGAGACCATCCAGACCACCTTGTGGGCCAGAGACACCACACTATCAGAGACCATTCAGAGACCACCTTGTGGGTCCAGAGACACCACACTATCAGAGACCATTCAGGGACCACCTTGTGGGCCCAGAGACACCACACTATCAGAGACCATCCAGAGACCACCTTGTGGGCCCAGAGGCACCACACTATCAGAGACCATCCAGAGACCACCTTGTGGGCCCAGAGACAACACACTATCAGAGACCATCCAGAGACCACCTTGTGGGCCCAGAGTCACCACACTATCAGAGACCATCCAGAGACCACCTTGTGGGCCCAGAGACACCACACTATCAGAGACCATCCAGAGACCACCTGGTGGGCCCAGAGACACCACACTATAAGAGACCATCCAGAGACCACCTTGTGGGCCAGAGACACCACACTATCAGAGACCATCTAGAGACCACCTTGTGGGTCCAGAGACACCACACTATCAGAGACCATCCAGACCACCTTGTGGGCCAGAGACACCACACTATCAGAGACCATTCAGAGACCACCTTGTGGGTCCAGAGACACCACACTATCAGAGAACATTCAGGGACCACCTTGCGGGCCCAGAGACACCACACTATCAGAGAACATCCAGAGACCACTTTGTGGGCCTAGAGACACCACACTATCAGAGACCATCCAGAGACCTCCTTGTGGGTCCAGAGACACCACACTATCAGAGATCATCCAGAGACCACCTTGTGAGTCCAGAGATATCACACTATCAGAGACAATCCAGAGACCACCTTGTGAGTCCAGAGATATCACACTATCAGAGACAATCCAGAGACCACCTTGTGAGTCCAGAGATATCACACTATCAAAGACAATCCAGAGACCTCCTTGTGGGTCCAGAGACACCACACTATCAGAGACCATCCAGAGACCACCTTGTGAGTCCAGAGATATCACACTATCAGAGACAATCCAGAGACCACCCTGTGGGCCCAGAGACACCACACTATCAGAGACCATCCAGAGCCCACCTTGTGGGCCAGAGACACCACACTATCAGAGACCATCCAGAGACCACCTTGTGGGTCCAGAGACACCACACTATCAGAGACCATTCAGGGACCACCTTGTGGGCCCAGAGACACCACACTATCAGAGACCATCCAGAGACCACCTTGTGGGCCCAGAGTCACCACACTATCAGAGACCATCCAGAGACCACCTTGTGGGCCCAGAGACACCACACTATGAGAGACCATCCAGAGACCACCTTGTGGGCACAGAGACACCACACTATCAGAGACCATCCAGAGACCACCTTGTGGGCCCAGAGACACCACACTATCAGAGACCATCCAGAGAACCACCTGGTGGGCCCAGAGACACCAAACTATAAGAGACCATCCCGAGACCACCTTGTGGGCCAGAGACACCACACTATCAGAGACCATCCAGAGACCACCTTGTGGGTCCAGAGACACCACACTATCAGAGACCATCCAGAGACCACCTTGTGGGCCCAGAGTCACCACACTATCAGAGACCATCCAGAGACCACCTTGTGGGCCCAGAGACACCACACTATGAGAGACCATCCAGATTCCACCTTGTGGGCCCAGAGACACTACACTATCAGAGACCATCCAGAGACCACCTTGTGGGCCCAGAGACACCACACTATCAGAGACCATCCAGAGACCACATGGTGGGCCCAGAGACACCACACTATAAGAGACCATCCAGAGACCACCTTGTGGGCCAGAGACACCACACTATCAGAGACCATCCAGAGACCACCTTGTGGGTCCAGAGACACCACACTATCAGAGACCATCCAGAGATTACCTTGTAGGCCAGAGACACCACACTATCAGAGACCATTCAGAGACCACCTTGTGGGTCCAGAGACACCACACTATCAGAGACCATTCAGGGACCACCTTACGGGCCCCGAGACACCACACTATCAGAGAACATCCAGAGACCACCTTGTGGGCCTAGAGACACCACACTATCAGAGACCATCCAGAGACCTCCTTGTGGGTCCAGAGACACCACACTATCAGAGACCATCCAGAGACCACCTTGTGAGTCCAGAGATATCAAACTATCAGAGACAATCCAGAGACCACCTTGTGAGTCCAGAGATATCACACTATCAGAGACAATCCAGAGACCACCTTGTGAGTCCAGAGATATCACACTATCAGAGACAATCCAGAGACCACCTTGTGAGTCCAGAGGTATCACACTATCAGAGACAATCCAGAGACCTCCTTGTGGGTCCAGAGACACCACACTATCAGAGAACATCCAGAGACCACCTTGTGAGTCCAGAGATATCACACTATCAGAGACAATCCAGAGACCACCTTGTGAGTCCAGAGATATCACATTATCAGAGACAATCCAGAGACCACCTTGTGAGTCCAGAGATATCACACTATCAGAGACAATCCAGAGACCTCCTTGTGGGTCCAGAGACACCACACTATCAGAGATCATCCAGAGACCACCTTGTGAGTCCAGAGATATCACATTATCAGAGACAATCCAGAGACCACCTTGTGAGTCCAGAGATATCACACTATCAGAGACAATCCAGAGACCACCTTGTGAGTCCAGAGATATCACACTATCAGAGACAATCCAGAGACCTCCTTGTGGGTCCAGAGACACCACACTATCAGAGACCATCCAGAGACCACCTTGTGAGTATAGAGATATCACACTATCAGAGACAATCCAGAGACCACCTCGTGAGTCCAGAGATATCACACTATCAGAGACAATCCAGAGACCACCTTGTGAGTCCAGAGATATCACACTATCAGAGACAATCCAGGGACCTCGTTGTGGGTCCAGAGACACCACACTATCAGAGACCATCCAGAGACCACCTTGTGACTCCAGAGATATCACACTATCAGAGACAATCCAGAGACCACCCTGTGGGCCCAGAGACACCACACTATCAGAGACCATCCAGAGCCCACCTTGTGGGCCAGAGACACCACACTATCAGAGACCATCCAGAGACCACCTTGTGGGTCCAGAGACACCACACTATCAGAGACCATTCAGGGACCACCTTGTGGGTCCAGAGACACCACACTATCAGAGACCATCCAGAGACCACCTTGTGGGCCTAGAGTCACCACACTATCAGAGACCATCCAGAGACCACCTTGTGGGCCCAGAGACACCACACTATGAGAGACCATCCAGAGACCACCTTGTGGGCCCAGAGACACCACACTATCAGAGACCATCCAGAGACCACCTTGTGGGCCCAGAGACACCACACTATCAGAGACCATCCAGAGACCACATGGTGGGCCCAGAGACACCACACTATAAGAGACCATCCAGAGACCACCTTGTGGGCTAGAGACACCACACTATCAGAGACCATCCAGAGACTACCTTGTGGGTCCAGAGACACCACACTATCAGAGACCATCCAGAGATTACCTTGTGGGCCAGAGACACCACACTATCAGAGACCATTCAGAGACCACCTTGTGGGTCCAGAGACACCACACTATCAGAGACCATTCAGGGACCACCTTGCGGGCCCAGAGACAACACACTATCAGAGAACATCCAGAGACCACCTTGTGGGCCCAGAGACACCACACTATCAGAAACCATCCAGAGACCACCTTGTGAGTCCAGAGATATCAAACTATCAGAGACAATCCAGAGACCACCTTGTGAGTCCAGAGATATCACACTATCAGAGACAATCCAGAGACCACCTTGTGAGTCCAGAGATATCACACTATCAGAGACAATCCAGAGACCACCTTGTGAGTCCAGAGGTATCACACTATCAGAGACAATCCAGAGACCTCTTTGTGGGTCCAGAGACACCACACTATCAGAGACCATCCAGAGACCACCTTGTGAGTCCAGAGATATCACACTATCAGAGACAATCCAGAGACCACCTTGTGAGTCCAGAGATATCACACTATTAGAGACAATCCAGAGACCACATTGTGAGTCCAGAGATATCACACTATCAGAGACAATCCAGAGACCTCCTTGTGGGTCCAGAGACACCACACTATCAGAGACCATCCAGAGACCACCTTGTTTGTCCAGAGATATCACACTATCAGAGACAATCCAGAGACCACCCTGTGGGCCCAGAGACACCACACTATCAGAGACCATCCAGAGCCCACCTTGTGGGCCAGAGACACCACACTATCAGAGACCATCCAGAGACCACCTTGTGAGTCCAGAGATATCACACTATCAGAGACAATCCAGAGACCTCCTTGTGGGTCCAGAGACACCACACTATCAGAGACCATTCAGAGACCACCTTGTGAGTCCAGAGATATCACACTATCAGAGACAATCCAGAGACCACCCTGTGGGCCCAGAGACACCACACTATCAGAGACCATCCAGAGCCCACCTTGTGGGCCAGAGACACCACACTATCAGAGACCATCCAGAGACCACCTTGTGGGTCAAGAGACACCACACTATCAGAGACCATTCAGGGACCACCTTGTGGGCACAGAGACACCACACTATCAGAGACCATCCAGAGACCACCTTGTGGGCCCAGAGTCACCACACTATCAGAGACCATCCAGAGACCACCTTGTGGGCCCAGAGACACCACACTATGAGAGACCATCCAGAGACCACCTTGTGGGCCCAGAGACACCACACTATCAGAGACCATCCAGAGACCACCTTGTGGGCCCAGAGACACCACACTAACAGAGACCATCCAGAGACCACCTGGTGGGCCCAGAGACACCACACTATAAGAGACCATCCAGAGACCACCTTGTGGGCCAGAGACAACACACTATCAGAGACCATCCAGAGACCACCTTGTGGGTCCAGAGACACCACACTATCAGAGACCATCCAGAGACCACATTGTGGGCCAGAGACACCACACTATCAGAGACCATTCAGAGACCACCTTGTGGGTCCAGAGACACCACACTATCAGAGACCATTCAGGGACCACCTTGCGGGCCCAGAGACACCACACTATCAGAGAACATCCAGAGACCACCTTGTGAGCCTAGAGACACCACACTATCAGAGACCATCCAGAGACCTCCTTGTGGGTCCAGAGACACCACACTATCAGAGACCATCCAGAGACCACCTTGTGAGTCCAGAGACACCACACTATCAGAGACAATCCAGAGACCACCTTGTGAGTCCGGAGATATCACACTATCAGAGACAATCCAGAGACCACCTTGTGAGTCCAGAGATATCACACTATCAGAGACAATCCAGAGACCACCTTGTGAGTCCAGAGATATCACACTATCAGAGACAATCCAGAGACCTCCTTGTGGGTCCAGAGACACCACACTATCAGAGACCATCCAGAGACCACCTTGTGGGCCAGAGACACCACACTATCAGAGAACATCCAGAGACCACCTTGTGGGTCCAGAGACACCACACTATCAGAGACCATTCAGGGACCACCTTGTGGGCCCAGAGACACCACACTATCAGAGACCATCCAGAGACCACCTTGTGGGCCCAGAGACACCACACTATCAGAGACCATCCAGAGACCACCTGGTGGGCCCAGAGACACCACACTATAAGAGACCATCCAGAGACCACCTTGTGGGCCAGAGACACCACACTATCAGAGACCATCTAGAGACCACCTTGTGGGTCCAGAGACACCACACTATCAGAGACCATCCAGAGACCACCTTGTGGGCAAGAGACACCACACTATCAGAGACCATTCAGAGACCACCTTGTGGGTCCAGAGACACCACACTATCACAGACAATTCAGGGACCACCTTGCGGGCCCAGAGACACCACACTATCAGAGAACATCCAGAGACCACTTTGTGGGCCTAGAGACACCACACTATCAGAGACCATCCAGAGACCTTTTTGTGGGTCCAGAGACACCACACTATCAGAGATCATCCAGAGACCACCTTGTGAGTCCAGAGATATCACACTATCAGAGACAATCCAGAGACCATCTTGTGAGTCCAGAGATATCACACTATCAGAGACAATCCAGAGACCACCTTGTGAGTCCAGAGATATCACACTATCAGAGACAATCCAGAGACCTCCTTGTGGGTCCAGAGACACCACACTATCAGAGACCATCCAGAGACCACCTTGTGAGTCCAGAGATATCACACTATCAGAGACAATCCAGAGACCACCCTGTGGGCCCAGAGACACCACACTATCAGAGACCATCCAGAGCCCACCTTGTGGGCCAGAGACACCACACTATCAGAGACCATCCAGAGACCACCTTGTGGGTCCAGAGACACCACATTATCAGAGACCATTCAGGGACCACCTTGTGGGCCCAGAGACACCACACTATCAGAGACCATCCAGAGACCACCTTGTGGGCCCAGAGTCACCACACTATGAGAGACCATCCAGAGACCACCTTGTGGGCACAGAGACACCACACTATCAGAGACCATCCAGAGACCACCTTGTGGGCCCAGAGATACCACACTATCAGAGACCATCCAGAGACCACCTGGTGGGCCCAGAGACACCACACTATAAGAGACCATCCAGAGACCACCTTGTGGGCCAGAGACACCACACTATCAGAGACCATCCAGAGACCACCTTGTGGGTCCAGAGACACCACACTATCAGAGACCATCCAGAGACCACCTTGTGGGCCCAGAGTCACCACACTATCAGAGACCATCCAGAGACCACCTTGTGGGCCCAGAGACACCACACTATGAGAGACCATCCAGAGACCACCTTGTGGGCCCAGAGACACCACACTATCAGAGACCATCCAGAGACCACCTTGTGGGCCCAGAGACACCACACTATCAGAGACCATCCAGAGACCACATGGTGGGCCCAGAGACACCACACTATAAGAGACCATCCAGAGACCACCTTGTGGGCCTGAGACACCACACTATCAGAGACCATCAAGAGACCACCTTGTGGGTCCAGAGACACCACACTATCAGAGACCATCCAGAGATTACCTTGTAGGCCAGAGACACCACACTATCAGAGAGCATTCAGAGACCACCTTGTGGGTCCAGAGACACCACACTATCAGAGGCCATTCAGGGACCACCTTACGGGCCCAGAGACACCACACTATCAGAGAACATCCAGAGACCACCTTGTGGGCCTAGAGACACCACACTATCAGAGACCATCCAGAGACCTCCTTGTGGGTCCAGAGACACCACACTATCAGAGACCATCCAGAGACCACCTTGTGAGTCCAGAGATATCAAACTATCAGAGACAATCCAGAGACCACCTTGTGAGTCCAGAGATATCACACTATCAGAGACAATCCAGAGACCACCTTGTGAGTCCAGAGATATCACAGTATCAGAGACAATCCAGAGACCACCTTGTGAGTCCAGAGGTATCACACGATCAGAGACAATCCAGAGACCTCCTTGTGGGTCCAGAGACACCACACTATCAGAGACCATCCAGAGACCACCTTGTGAGTCCAGAGATATCACACTATCAGAGACAATCCAGAGACCACCTTGTGAGTCCAGAGATATCACACTATCAGAGACAATCCAGAGACCACCTTGTGAGTCCAGAGATATCACACTATCAGAGACAATCCAGAGACCACCTTGTGAGTCCAGAGATATCACACTATCAGAGACAATCCAGAGACCTCCTTGTGGGTCCAGAGACACCACACTATCAGAGATCATCCAGAGACCACCTTGTGAGTCCAGAGATATCACACTATCAGAGACAATCCAGAGACCACCCTGTGGGCCCAGAGACACCACACTATCAGAGACCATCCAGAGACCACCTTGTGGGTCCAGAGACACCACACTATCAGAGACCATTCAGGGACCACCTTGTGAGCCAAGAGATATCACACTATCAGAGACAATCCAGAGACCTCCTTGTGGATCCAGAGACACCACACTATCAGAGACCATTCAGAGACCACCTTGTGAGTCCAGAGATATCACACTATCAGAGACAATTTAGAGACCACCCTGTGGGCCCAGAGACACCACACTATAAGAGACCATCCAGAGACCACCTTGTGGGCCCAGAGACACCACACTATCAGAGACCATCCAGAAACCACCTTGTGGGTCCAGAGACACCACACTATCAGAGACCATTCAGGGACCACCTTGAGGGCCCAGAGACACCACACTATCAGAGACCATCCAGAGACCACCTTGTGGGCCCAGAGTCACCACACTATCAGAGACCATCCAGAGACCACCTTGTGGGCCCAGAGACACCACACTATGAGAGACCATCCAGAGACCACCTTGTGGGCCCAGAGACACCACACTATCAGAGACCATCCAGAGACCACCTTGTGGGCCCAGAGACACCACACTAACAGAGACCATCCAGAGACCACCTGGTGGGCCCAGAGACACCACACTATAAGAGACCATCCAGAGACCACTTTGTGGGCCAGAGACAACACACTATCAGAGACCATCCAGAGACCACCTTGTGGGTCCAGAGATACCACACTATCAGAGACCATCCAGAGACCACATTGTGGGCCAGAGACACCACACTATCAGAGACCATTCAGAGACCACCTTGTGGGTCCAGAGACACCACACTATCAGAGACCATTCAGGGACCACCTTGCGGGCCCAGAGAAACCACACTATCAGAGAACATCCAGAGACCACCTTGTGGGCCTAGAGACACCACACTATCAGAGACCATCCAGAGACCTCCTTGTGGGTCCAGAGACACCACACTATCAGAGACCATCCAGAGACCACCTTGTGAGTCCAGAGACACCACACTATCAGAGACAGTCCAGAGACCACCTTGTGAGTCCAGAGATATCACACTATCAGAGACAATCCAGAGACTACCTTGTGAGTCCAGAGATATCACACTATCAGAGACAATCCAGAGACCACCTTGTGAGTCCAGAGATATCACACTATCAGAGACAATCCAGAGACCTCCTTGTGGGTCCAGAGACACCACACTATCAGAGACCATCCAGAGACCACCTTGTGGGCCAGAGACACCACACTAACAGAGACCATCCAGAGACCACCTGGTGGGCCCAGAGACACCACACTATAAGAGACCATCCAGAGACCACTTTGTGGGCCAGAGACAACACACTATCAGAGACCATCCAGAGACCACCTTGTGGGTCCAGAGACACCACACTATCAGAGACCATTCAGGGACCACCTTGTGGGCCCAGAGACACCACACTATCAGAGACCATCCAGAGACCACCTTGTGGGCCCAGAGTCACCACACTATCAGAGACCATCCAGAGACCACCTTGTGGGCCCAGAGACACCACACTATGAGAGACCATCCAGAAACCACCTTGTGGGCCCAGAGACACCACACTATCAGAGACCATCCAGAGACCACCTTGTGGGCCCAGAGACACCACACTATCAGAGACCATCCAGAGACCACCTGGTGGGCCCAGAGACACCACACTATAAGAGACCATCCAGAGACCACCTTGTGGGCCAGAGACACCACACTATCAGAGACCATCTAGAGACCACCTTGTGGGTCCAGAGACACCACACTATCAGAGACCATCCAGAGACCACCTTGTGGGCCAGAGACACAACACTATCAGAGACCATTCAGAGACCACCTTGTGGGTCCAGAGACACCACACTATCAGAGACAATCCAGAGACCACCTTGTGAGTCCAGAGATATCACACTATCAGAGACAATCCAGACACCACCTTGTGAGTCCAGAGATATCACACTATCAGAGACAATCCAGAGACGACCTTGTGAGTCCAGAGATATCACACTATCAGAGACAATCCAGAGACCTCCTTGTGGGTCCAGAGACACCTCACTATCAGAGACCATCCAGAGACCACCTTGTGAGTCCAGAGATATCACACTATCAGAGACAATCCAGAGACCTCCTTGTGGGTCCAGAGACACCACACTATCAGAGACCATCCAGAGACCACCTTGTGAGTCCAGAGATATCACACTATCAGAGACAATCCAGAGACCACCTCGTGAGTCCAGAGATATCACACTATCAGAGACAATCCAGAGACCACCTTGTGAGTCCAGAGATATCACACTATCAGAGACAATCCAGAGACCTCCTTGTGGGTCCAGAGACACCACACTATCAGAGACCATCCAGAGACCACCTTGTGAGTCCAGAGATATCACACTATCAGAGACAATCCAGAGACCTCCTTGTGGGTCCAGAGACACCACACTATCAGAGACCATCCAGAGACCACCTCGTGAGTCCAGAGATATCACACTATCAGAGACAATCCAGAGACCACCTCGTGAGTCCAGAGATATCACACTATCAGAGAAAATCCAGAGACCACCTTGTGAGTCCAGAGATATCACACTATCAGAGACAATCCAGAGACCTCCTTGTGGGTCCAGAGACACCACACTATCAGAGACCATCCAGAGACCACCTTGTGAGTCCAGAGATATCACACTATCAGAGACAATCCAGAGACCACCCTGTGGGCCCAGAGACACCACACTATCAGAGACCATCCAGAGCCCACCTTGTGGGCCAGAGAAACCACACTATCAGAGACCATCCAGAGACCACCTTGTGGGTCCAGAGACACCACACTATCAGAGACCATTCAGGGACCACCTTGTGGGTCCAGAGACACCACACTATCAGAGACCATCCAGAGACCACCTTGTGGGCCCAGAGTCACCACACTATCAGAGACCATCCAGAGACCACCTTTTGGGCCCAGAGACACCACACTATGAGAGACCATCCAGAGACCACCTTGTGGGCCCAGAGACACCACACTATCAGAGACCATCCAGAGACCACCTTGTGGGCCCAGAGACACCACACTATCAGAGACCATCCAGAGACCACATGGTGGGCCCAGAGACACCACACTATAAGAGACGATCCAGAGACCACCTTGTGGGCCAGAGACACCACACTATCAGAGACCATCCAGAGACCACCTTGTGGGTCCAGAGACACCACACTATCAGAGACCATCCAGAGATTACCTTGTTGGCCAGAGACACCACACTATCAGAGACCATTCAGAGACCACCTTGTGGGTCCAGAGACACCACACTATCAGAGACCATTCAGGGACCACCTTACGGGCCCAGAGACACCACACTATCAGAGAACATCCAGAGACCACCTTGTGGGCCTAGAGACACCACACTATCAGAGACCATCCAGAGACCTCCTTGTGGGTCCAGAGACACCACACTATCAGAGACCATCCAGAGACCACCTTGTGAGTCCAGAGATATCAAACTATCAGAGAAAATCCAGAGACCACCTTGTGAGTCCAGAGATATCACACTATCAAAGACAATCCAGAGACCACCTTGTGAGTCCAGAGATATCACACTATCAGAGACAATCCAGAGACCACCTTGTGAGTCCAGAGATATCACACTATCAGAGACAATCCAGAGACCTCCTTGTAGGTCCAGAGACACCACACTATCAGAGACCATCCAGAGACCACCTTGTGAGTCCAGAGATATCACACTATCAGAGACAATCCAGAGACCACCTTGTGAGTCCAGAGATATCACACTATCAGAGACAATCCAGAGACCGCCTTGTGAGTCCAGAGATATCACACTATCAGAGACAATCCAGAGACCTCCTTGTGGGTCCAGAGACACCACACTATCAGAGACCATCCAGAGACCACCTTGTGAGTCCAGAGATATCACACTATCAGAGACAATCCAGAGACCACCCTGTGGGCCCAGAGACACCACACTATCAGAGACCATCCAGAGCCCATCTTGTGGGCCAGAGACACCACACTATCAGAGACCATCCAGAGACCACCTTGTGAGTCCAGAGATATCACACTATCAGAGACAATCCAGAGACCTCCTTGTGGGTCCAGAGACACCACACTATCAGAGACCATTCAGAGACCACCTTGTGAGTCCAGAGATATCACACTATCAGAGACAATCCAGAGACCTCCTTGTGGGTCCAGAGACACCACACTATCAGAGACCATCCAGAGCCCACCTTGTGGGCCAGAGACACCACACTATCAGAGACCATTCAGGGACCACCCTGTGGGCCCAGAGACACCACACTATCAGAGACCATCCAGAGACCACCTTGTGGGCCCAGAGACACCACACTATGAGAGACCATCCAGAGACCACCTTGTGGGCCCAGAGACACCACACTATCAGAGACCATCCAGAGACCACCTTGTGGGCCCAGAGACACCACACTAACAGAGACCATCCAGAGACCACCTGGTGGGCCCAGAGACACCACACTATAAGAGACCATCCAGAGACCACCTTGTGGGCCCAGAGACAACACACTATCAGAGACCATCCAGAGACCACCTTGTAAGTCCAGAGACACCACACTATCAGAGACCATCCAGAGACCACATTGTGGGCCAGAGACACCACACTATCAGAGACCATTCAGAGACCACCTTGTGGGTCCAGAGACACCACACTATCAGAGACCATTCAGGGACCACCTTGCGGGCCCAGAGACACCACACTATCAGAGAACATCCAGGGACCACCTTGTGGGCCTAGAGACACCACACTATCAGAGACCATCCAGAGACCTCCTTGTGGGTCCAGAGACACCACACTATCAGAGACCATCCAGAGACCACCTTGTGAGTCCAGAGACACCACACTATCAGAGACAATCCAGAGACCACCTTGTGAGTCCACAGATATCACACTATCCGAGACAATCCAGAGACCACCTTGTGAGTCCAGAGATATCACACTATCAGAGACAATCCAGAGACCACCTTGTGAGTCCAGAGATATCACACTATCAGAGACATACCAGAGACCTCCTTGTGGGTCCAGAGACACCACACTATCAGAGACCATCCAGAGACCACCTTGTGGGCCAGAGATATCACACTATCAGAGACAATCCAGAGACCACCTTGTGAGTCCAGAGATATCACACTATCAGAGACAATCCAGAGACCACCTTGTGAGTCCAGAGATATCACACTATCAGAGACAATCCAGAGACCTCCTTGTGGGTCCAGAGACACCACACTATCAGAGACCATCCAGAGACCACCTTGTGAGTCCAGAGATATCACACTATCAGAGACAATTTAGAGACCACCCTGTGGGCCCAGAGACACCACACTATCAGAGAACATCCAGAGCCCACCTTGTGGGCCAGAGACACCACACTATCAGAGACCATCCAGAGACCACCTTGTGGGTCCAGAGACACCACACTATCAGAGATCATTCAGGGAACACCTTGTGGGCCCAGAGACACCACACTATCAGAGACCATCCAGAGACCACCTTGTGGGCCCAGAGTCACCACACTATCAGAGACCATCCAGAGACCACCTTGTGGGCCCAGAGACACCACACTATGAGAGACCATCCAGAGACCACCTTGTGGGCCCAGAGACACCACACTATCAGAGACCATCCAGAGACCACCTTGTGGGCCCAGAGACACCACACTATCAGAGACCATCCAGAGACCACCTGGTGGGCCCAGAGACACCACACTATAAGAGACCATCCAGAGACCACCTTGTGGGCCAGAGACACCACACTATCAGAGACCATCCAGAGACCACCTTGTGGGTCCAGAGACACCACACTATCAGAGACCATCCAGAGACCACCTTGTGGGCCAGAGACACCACACTATCAGAGACCATCCAGAGACCACCTTGTGGGTCCAGTGACACCACACTATCAGAGACCATTCAGGGACCACCTTGTGGGTTCAGAGACACCACACTATCAGAGACCATCCAGAGACCACCTTGTGAGTCCAGAGATATCACACTATCAGAGACAATCCAGAGACCACCTTGTGAGTCCAGAGATATCACACTATCAGAGACAATCCAGACACCACCTTGTGAGTCCAGAGATATCACACTATCAGAGACAATCCAGAGACCACCTTGTGAGTCCAGAGATATCACACTATCAGAGACAATCCAGAGACCTCCTTGTGGGTCCAGAGACACCACACTATCAGAGACCATCCAGAGACCACCTTGTGAGTCCAGAGATATCACACTATCAGAGACAATCCAGAGACCACCCTGTGGGCCCAGAGACACCACACTATCAGAGACCATCCAGAGACCACCTTGTGGGTCCAGAGACACCACACTATCAGAGACCATTCAGGGACCACCTTGTGGGCCCAGAGACACCACACTATCAGAGACCATCCAGAGACCACCTTGTGGGCCCAGAGTCACCACACTATCAGAGACCATCCAGAGACCACCTTGTCGGCCCAGAGCACCACACTATCAGAGACCATCCAGAGACCACCTTGTCGGCCCAGAGACACCACACTATGAGAGACCATCCAGAGACCACCTTGTGGGCCCAGAGACACCACACTATCAGAGACCATCCAGAGACCAACTGGTGGGCCCAGAGACACCACACTATCAGAGACCACCTTGTGGGCCAGAGACACCACACTATCAGAGACCATGCAGAGA
>NW_027521749.1:0-55306 GCF_052094955.1 Ictidomys tridecemlineatus
ACCAAACTCTGCCCTCTGTAACCGTCCTAGTGCAACTCAGTCTGCAACCTCTGCTCTCTGCAACAGTCCTTCTGCATCCCAGACTCGATCATCTGCTCTCTGCAACAGTCCATTTGTACCCCAGTCTCCAATATCTGCTCTCTGAAACAGTCATTATCCACCCCAGTCTCCAAATTTTGCTCTGTGTAATAGTCCTTCTGTACTGCATTCTACAACCTTTGCTCTCTGTAATGGACTTCTGCACCCGAGTCTCCAACCTCTGCTTTCTGTGTCAGTCCGTCTGCACCCAAGTCTTCAACCTCTGCTCATTTTAACTATCCTTCTGCACTTTAGTCTCCAACCTCTGCTCTCCGCTACAGTTCTTCTGAACCCCAATCTCCAACCTCTACTCTCTGCATCAGTCCTTCTACATTTCAGTCTAAAACCTCTGCTCTCTGCAACAGTCTTTCTGCACCCCAGTCTCCAACATCTGCTCTCTGTAACAATCCTTCTGCACCGCAGTCTCCAACCTCTGCTCTCTGCAACAATCCTTCTGCATCTCAGACTGAAACCTCTGCTAGCTGCAACAGTCCTTGTGAACCCCAGTCTCCAACATCTGCTTTCTGCAACAGTTCTTCTGTTCTTCATTCTAAAAACTCTGCTCTCTGCAATAATCCATCTGAACCCCAGTCTCAAAACTCTGTTCTCTGTAACAGTCCTTCTGTAACTCAGTCTCCAATAACTGCTCTCTGCAACAGTCCTTCTACACCAAAGTCTGCATACACTGATCGCCCCAACGGTCCTTTTGCACCCCAGTCTCCAAACTCTGTTCTCTACATCGGTTCTTCTGCACCCCAGTCTCCAACCTCTGCTCTCTGTAACAGTTTTTCTGTACCACAGTCGCCAAAGTCTGTTCTCTGTAAGGGTCCTTCTGCACCCCGGTATCCAACCTGTGCTTTCTGTATCAGTGGTTTGAACCACAGTCTCCAAACTCTGCCCTCTATAAACGTCTTTCTGCAACTCAGTCTGCAACCTCTGCTCTCTGCAACAGTCCTTCTGCACCCCAGTGTCCATCCTCTGTTCTCTGCAACAGTCCTTTTGCACCCCAGTCTCCAACATCTGCTCTCTGCAACAGTCATTCTGCACCCCAGTCTCCAAACTTTGCTCTCTGTAACAGTCCTTCTGTACTGCATTCTCCAACCTCTGCTCTCTCTAAGGGTACTTCTGCACCCCAAATTCCAACCTCTGCTTTCGGTGTCAGTCCTTCTGCAACCCAGTCTCCAAACTCTGCTCTGAGTAACTCTCCTTCTGCACCTTAGTCCCCAACCTCTGCTCTCTGCTACAGTCCTTCTGAATCCCAATCTCCAACCTCTATTTTCTGCAACAGTCCTTGTACATATCAGTCTGAAACCTCTGCTCTCTGCATCAGTCCTTCTGCACCCCTTTCTCCAACCTCTAGTCTCTGTAACAATCCTTCTTCAACTCAGTCTCCAACCTTTGTTCTCTGCAACGGTCCTTCTGGACCTCAGTCTCCAACTTCTAATCTCTGTAACAGTCCTTCTTCACCCTGCAACCCAGTCTCCAAACTCTGCTCTCTGTAACAGTTGTAATGCTCCTCAGTACCAAACTCTGCTCTCTGTAAGAGGCCTTCTGCACACCAGTCATAAACCTCTGCTCTCTGCAATGATCCTTCTGCAAATCAGTCATTAACCTCTGCTCTCAGCAACGGTACTTATGCACCCCAGTTTTCAAACTCTGCTCTCCGCAACAGTCCTTCTCTACCCTAGTCCCCAACCTTAGCTCTTTGAAAGATACTTCTGCACACAAGTCTCCAAACTCTACTCTCTTTAACAGTCCTTCTGCACCCCTGTCTCCAACCTATGCTCTCTGTAACAATCCTTCTGCACATTAGTCTTTATACTCTGCTCTCAACAACGGTCCTTATGCACCCCAGTCTCCAACTTCTGTTCTCTGCAATAGTCCTTCTGCACCACAGTCTGCATCATCTGCTCTATGTAAGAGTCCTTCTGTACTCCAGTCTCCAACCTCTGCTATCTGTAACGGTCCTTCTGGAACCCAGTATCTCACCTCTGCTTTCGGTATCAGTCCTTCTGCACCCCAGTCTCCAACCTCTGCTCTCTATAACATTTCTTCTGTACCTCAATCTTTAGTCTCTGCTCTCTGTATCAGTCCTTCTGCACCCCTGTTTCCAAACTCTGCTCTCTGAAACAGTCCTTCTGCACCTCAGTATTCAACAACTGCTTTCTGATACAGTCCTTCTGCACCCCAGTCTCCAAACTCTTCTCTCTGGAACAGTCCTTCTATACCCCAGTCTCCATAATCTGCTCTCAGCAACGATCCTTCTGAACCTCAGTCTCCAACGTCTGCTCTGCAACAGTCTCTCTACAACCCAGTCTCCAACCTCTGCTCTCTAGAAGATACTTCTGTACCCAGTTTCCATATTCTGACCTCTGTAACATTCCTTCTACACCCCCGTCTCCAACCTCTGCTCTCTGCAATGGTTCCTCTGCACCCCAGTCTCCAACCTTATTCTCAAAAACAGTTCTTCTGTACCGCAGTCTTCAACCACTGTTCTCTGTAAGGGTCCTTCTTCACCCCAGTCTCAAAACTCTGCTTTCTGTACAGTGCTTCTGCACCAAAGTCTCCAAATTCTGCTCTCTGTAACAGTCCGTCTGCACCTGACTCTGCAACCTCTGCTCTCTGCAACATTCCTTCTGCACCCCAGTCTCCAACATCTGCTGTCTGCAACAGTCCTTCTCCAACCCAGTCTCCAAACTCTGCTCTCTGCAACAGTCCTTCTACACGCCAGTCTCAAATCTCTGCTTTCTGTATCAGTCCTTCTGCACCACAGTCTCCAAATTTTGCTCTCTGTAACAGTCCTTCTGCACCTCACTCTGCAACCTCTGTTCTCTGCAACATTTCCTCTGCACCCCAGTCTTCAACCTCTGCTCTCTGTAACAGTTCTTCTGTACTGCAGTCTCCAACTTCTGCTGTCTGTAATAGTCTTTCTGCACCCGAGTCTCCAAAATCTGCATAATGTATAAGTCTTTCTGGACACCAGTCTCCAAACTCTGCTCTCTGTAACAGTCTTTCTGCACCTCAGAATCCAACCTCTGTTCTCTGCAAAAGTACTTCTGCTCCCCAGTCTCCAACCTCTCCTCTCTGCAACAGTCCTTCTGCACCTCAGTGTCAACACTCTGCTCTCTGTAGGATTTTTCTGAAACCCAGTCTCCAACATCTGCTTTCTGCAATGGTCCTTCTGCTCCTCAGACTCCAACCTCTATTCTCTGCAACAGTCCTTCTACACCCCAGTCTCCATACTCTGCTCGCACTACCGATCCTTCTGAACCAAAGTCTCCAAAATCTGCTCTCTGCAACAGTCCTTCTCCACCCCAGTCTCCAAACTCTGCTCTCTGCAACAGTTCTTCTACACCCCAGTCTCCATACTCTGCTCACACTACCGATCCTTCTGAACCCAAGTCTCCAAAATCTGCTCTCTGCAACAGTCCTTGTCCACCCCAGTCTCTAAACTCTGCTTTCTGCAACAGTCCTTCTGGACCCCAGTCTCCAACCTCTGCTTTCTGTATCAGTCCTTCTGCAGCCCAGTAACCAACCTCTGTTCTCCTTACAGTCCTTATTCACCTCAGTCTCTAAGCTCTGCTTTATGCAACCGTCCTTCTGCAACCCAGTCTCCAACTTTTGCTCTCTGCAACAATCCTTCTGCACCCTAGTCTCAAAACTCTGCTCGCTGCAACAGTTCCTCTGAACCCAAATCTCCAACATCTACTCTCTGCAACAGTTCTACAGTACCTCAGTCTTAAAATTCTGCTGTCTGCAATAATCCTTCTGCACCCCAGTCTCCAACCTCTGCTCACTTTTTCAGTCCTTCAGTAGCTCAGTCTCCAAACTCTGCTCTATGCAACAGTCCTTCTGCACACAAGTCTTCAACATCTGCTCTCTGAAACAGTCCTTCTACACGCCAGTCTCAAACCTCTGCTCTCTGCAACAGTACTTCTAGACCCCAGTCTCCATACTCTGCTACCACCAACGTTCCTTCTGCACCCCAGTATTCAACGTCTGCTATTTGAAAAAGTTTTTGTACACCGCAGTCTTGAAACACTTCTCTGCATCAGTACTTCTACACCCCAGTCTCCATACTCTACTCGCCCCAACAATTCTTCAGCACCCCAGTCTCCAACCTCTGGTCTCTACATCAGTTATTTTGCACCCCAGTCTCCAATCTCTGCTCTCTGTAACAGTCCTTCTGTACCGCAGTCTCAAACCGCTGTTCTCCGTAAGGGTCCTTATGCACCCCAGTATCCAACCTCTGCTTTCTTTATCAGTCGTTTTGCACAACAGTCTCAAAACTCTGCCCTCTGTAACAGTCCTTCTGTAACTCAGTCTGCAACCTCTGCTCTCTGCAACAGTCCTTCTGAAACCCAGTCTCCATCCTCTGCTCTCTGCAACAGTCCTTCTGAAACCCAGTCTCCAACATTTGCTCTCTGCAACAGTCCTTCTCCACCCCAGTCTCCAAACTGTGCTCTCTATAACAGTCTTTCTGTATTGCTCTCTGTAAGGGTACATATACACCCGAGTCTCCAACCTCTGCTTTATGTATCAGTCCTTCTGCACCCAAGTCTCCAACCTGTGCTCTGTGTAACTGTCCCTCTGCACCTTAGTCTTCAACCTGTGCTCTCTGCTACAGTCCTTCTAGACCCCAGTCTCCAACCTCTGCTCTCTGTAACATTCCTTCTGCACCTCATTCTTCAACCTCTGCTCTCTGCAACGGTCTTTCTGCACCTGAGTCTCCAACCTCTACTCTCTGTAACAGTGCTTCTACACCTCAGTCTCCAACCTCTTCTCTATGTAAGATCCTTCTGCAACCCAGTCTCCAAACTCTGCTCTCTGTAACAGTTTTTCGGTACCTCACTCTCTAAACTCTGCTTTCTGTAAAAGACCTTCTGCACCCCAGTTTCCTACCTCTGCTCTCTGTATCAGTCCTTCTGCACCCCAGTGTCCAACTTCTGCTCTCTGCAACGATCACTCTGCACCCCAGTTTTTAACCCCTGCTCGCTGCAACAATTTTTGTGCACCCCAATCTCCAACATCTGCTCTCTGCAACAGTTCTTCTGTACCTCAGTCTGAAAACTCTGCTCTCTGCAATAATCCTTCTGCACCCGAGTCTTCAAACTCTGCTCTGTGTAACAGTCCTTCTGTACCTCAGTCTTCAACTTCTGCTCTGTATCAGTCCTGCACCCCTGTCTCCCACATATGCTCTCTGGAACTGTCCTTCTTCACCTCAGTCTTCAACCTCTGCTCTGTGTAACTGTCCTTCTTCACCCCAGTGTCAACCTCTGCTATCTGCAAAGATCCATCTGAATCCCAGTCTCCAACATCTGCTCTCTGCAACAGTCCTTCTGCACCCAAGTCTCCAACATCTGATCTCTGCAACAGTCCTTATGCACCTCAGTATCGAAACTCTGCTGCCTCCAGTGATTCTTCTGCACACCAGTCTCCTAACTCTGCTCTCCGTAACAGTCCTTCTGCACCTCAGTCTCCAAACTCTGCTCCACGTAAGATCCTTCTGCAACCCAGTCTCCAACCTCTGCTCTCTGTAACAGGCCTTCTGCACCCCAGTCTCAAAACTCTGATCTCTGTATCAGTCCTTCTACACCCCAGTCGCAAAACTTCTGCTCTTGGTAACAGTCCTTCTGCAGCTCAGTCTCCAACATCTGCTCTATTCAACAGTCCGTCAGCACCCCAGATTCCAACTTCTGGTTTCTGCAACAGTCCTTCTACACCCCAGTCTCCAACCTCTGGTATCTGCAACAGTCCTTCTGCACCCCAGTCTCCAAATTGTTCTCTCTGTATCAGTCCCTCTGCACCTCACTCTCCAAAATATTCTCTCTGTAAGTTCTTTCTGCAACCCAGTCTCCAAACTCTGCATTCTGTAACAGTCCTTCTGCACGACTTCTCTCATCTGTCTTATCCATAACAGGCCTTCTGAAATCCAGTGTCCAAAATCTGTTTTCTATAACAATACTTCTGCAACCCAGTCTCCAAGCTCTGCTCTCTGTAACACTCCTGCTTCACCTCGGTCTACAATGTCTGCTCTCTGTAAGATCCTTCTGCAACCTTGTCTAAAAACTCTGCTCTCTGTAACAGTCCTTCTTCACCTCAGTCTCCAAACTCTGTTCTTTGCAACACTCCTTATGCACCCAAGTAGCCAAACTCTACTCTCTGTAACAGTCCTTCCATACCGCAGTCTCCAAACTCTTCTCTCTGTAATGGTCCTTCTGCACCCCAGTCGCCAACCTCTGCTTTCTGTATCAGTCCTTCTGCACCCCAGTCTCCAACATCTGCTATCTGCAACAGTCTTCTACTCCTCAATTTCTAAATTCTACTCTCTGCAAAAGTCCTTCTGCACCCATGCCTCCAACACCTGCTCCCTGCAACAGTCCTTCTTCACCCCAGTTTCCAACCTCTGCTATCTGCAAACATCCTTCTGCACCAGTCTCCAAACTCTGCTCTCTGCAACATTTCTTCTACACTCCAGTCTTCAACCTCTGCTCTGTGTAGCAGTCCCTCTGAAACCCAGTTTCCAATCTCTGCTCTCTTCAACGATCCTTCTGCATCCCAGTCTCCAACATCTGCTCTCTGCAACCGTCTTTCTGCACCCAAGTCTCCAACCTCTGCGCTCTGCAACGATCCTTCTGCACACCAGTCTCCAACTTCTGCTCTCTGCAATAATTCTACTGACCCCCAGTCGCCAACCTCTGCTCTCTGTAACAATCCTTCTGCACTGCAGTCTCCAAACTCTGCTCTACGTAATATTCTTCTGCAACCCAGTCTCCAACCTCTGCTCTCTGTAATAGCCTTCTGCACCCCAGTCTCCAAACTCTGCTCTCTGCATCAGTCCTTCTGCACCCCAGTCTCCAAACTCTGCTCTCTTTAACAGGCTTTCTGCATCTCAGTCTCCTAACTCTACTCTCTGCAACAGTTCTTCTGCACACCAGTCTCCACCGTCTTCACTCTGAAACAGTTCTTCTCCACTCCAGTCTCCAACCTCTGCTTTCTATAACAGTCCTCTTGTATTGCAGTCTTTAAACACTGCTGTCTGTAATGGTCCTTCTGAACCTCAGTCCCCAACCTCTGCTTTCTGTATCAGTCCTTCTGCACCCCAGTCTCCAACATCTGTAATCTCCAACAGTCCTTCTGCACCTCAGTCTGAAAACTCGGTTCTCTGCAACGATCCTTCTGCACCCCAATCTCCAAACTCTGCTCTCTGTAACACTCCTGTTCCACCTCAGTCTCCAACCTCTGCTTTCTGTAAGATTTTTCTGCAACCATGTCTCCAAACTCAGCTCTCTGTAACAGTAATTCTGCGCTCCAGTCTCCAACCTCTGCTCTCTGTCACAGTCTTTCTAAACCCCAGTTTGCAACCTTTTCTCTCTGCAACAGTCCTTCTGCACCCCAGTATTCAACTTCTGTTCTCTGTTACAATCCTTCTGCACTTCAGTTCTTAAACACTGACCTCTGCAATGGTTCTACTGTACCCCAGTCTATAGCCTCTGCTATCTGCAACGATCCTTTTGCACCCCAGTCTCAAACCTCTTCTCTCTGCAACAGTCCTTCTGGCATCAGTCTGAAAACTCTTCTCTCTGCAAGGATCCTTGTGCACCACAGTTTCTCAATTCTGCTTTCTGAAACAGTTATTCTGCAACTCAGTCTCCAACCTCTGCTCTCTGTAACAGTCCTTCTGCACCCAAGTCTCCATCCTCTGTTCTCTTTAAGATCCTTCTACACCCCAGTTTCCTAATTCTGCTCTCTGTAACATTCCTTTTTCACCCCAGTCACCAACCTCTGCTCTCTGCAATGGTCTTTGTGCACGACAATCTCCAACATCTGTTCTCGGCAACAGTCCTTCTGCACCCCAGTCTCCAACCTCAGCTCTAGGTATCATTTCTCCTGCACCTCAATCTCCAACCTCTGCTTAATGTAAGATCTTTGTGCAACCCAGTCTCCAAACTCTTCTCACTGTAATAGTCTTTCTGCACCCCAGTCTCAAACCTCTGCTCTGTGCAACAGTTCGTCTGCACCACAGTCTCCAAACTCTTGTCTCTGAAAGATCTTTCTGAACCCCAGTTTCCTAACTCTGATCTCCGTAACAGTCCTTCTTCACCCTAGTCTGCAACCTCTGCTCACTGTAACAATCCTTCTGCACCTAAGTCTCCAACATCTGCTCTCTGCAACGGTCCTACTGCACCCCATTCTCCAACCTTTGTTGTCTGCAAGAGTCCTTCAGCATGTCAGTCTCCAACCTCTGCTCCCTGCAAAAATTTTTCTGCACCCCAGTCTCCAACCATTGCTCTCAGCAACATTTCTTCTGCACCTCAGTCTCCAACTTCTGCTCTATGTAACATCCTTCTGCCACCAAGTCTCCAATCTCTGCTCTCTGCAACAGTACTTCTGCACACCCGTCTCCAACCTCTGCTCTGTGCAACAGTTCCTCTGCACCCCACTCTCCAACCTCTGCTCTCTGTAAGATCCTTCTGCACCCCAATCTCCAAACTCTGATCTCTGTATCAGTCCTTTTTCACCCAAGTCTCCAAACTCTGCTCCCTGCAACAATCCTTCTGAACCCCATTCTCCAACTTCTGTTCCCTGCAACAGTTCTTCTGCATCCCAGTCTTTAACATCTACTCTCGTAAACAGTCTTTCTGCATCCCATTCTCCAACCTCTGCACTCTGAAACAGTCCGTCTGTACCCTGGTCTCCAAACTCTGCTCTCTGTAAGAGTCCTTCTGTACTGCAGTCTACCACCTCTGCTCTCTGTAAGGTTCATTCTGGACCCAAGTCTCCAACCTCTGCTTTCTGTATCAGTTTTTCTGCACCCAAGTCTCCAACCTCTGCTCTCTGTAACAGTCCTTCTGAATCTCAGTCTTTAACATCTGCTCTCTATAACAGTCCTTCTGCACCCCAGTCTCCAAACTTTGCCCTCTGCAACAGTGCTTTTACACACCAGTCTTCAACTTCTGCTCTGTGTAACAGACCTTCTGCAACCCAGTTTCCAATCTCTGCTCTCTGCAACAATGCTTCTGCATCTCCGTCTCCAACATCTGCTCTCTGCAACCGTCCTTCTGCACCCAATTCTTCAACCTCTGCTCTCTGCAACAATCCTTCTGCACACCAGTATCCAACCTCTGCTCTCTGCAATAATCCTACTCCACCCCAGTCTTCAACCTCTGCTCTCTGTAACAATCTTTCTGCACCGCAGTCTCCAAACTCTACTCTACGTAATATTCTTCTGCAACCCAGTCTCCAAACTCTGCTCTCTGTAACAGCCCTTCTGTACCAAGTCTCCAAACTCTGCTCTCTGTAGCAGCCTTCTGTATGCCAGTCTCCAAACTCTGCTCTCTGTATCAGTCCTTCTGCACCCCAGTCTCAAACCTCTGCTCTCTGTAACAATCCTTCTGCATCTCAGTCTATAACATATGCCCTCTATAACAGTCCTTGGGCACCCAAGTCTCAAAACTCTGCTCTCAGCAACAGTCCTTCTACACTTCAGTCTTCAACCTCTGCTCTGTGTAGAAGTCCTTCTGCAAACTAGTTTCCAATCTCTGCTCTCTGCAACGATCCTTGTGCATCCCAGTCTCCAACATCTGCTCTCTGCAACCGTCCTTCTGCACCCAAAGTCTCCAACCTCTGCTCTCTGCAACGATCCTTCTGAACACCAGTCTCCAACCTCTGCTCTCTGCAATAATCCTACTGAACCCCAGTCGCCAACCTCTGCTCTCTGTAACAATCCTTCTGCACCACAGTCTCCAAACTCTGCTCTACGTAATATTCTTCTGCAACCCAGTCTCCAAACTCTGCTCTCTGTAACAGCCCTTTCGAACCCAGTCTCCAACCTCTGCTATATGCAACAGTCTTTCTGAATCTCAGTCTCCAAATTCTACTCTCTGCAAAAGTCCTTCTCCACCCTTGTCTCCAACACCTTCTCCCTGCAACAGTCCTTCTTCACCCCAGTTTCCAACCTCTGCTATCTGCAAACGTCTTTCTGCACCACAGACTCCAAACTCTGCTCTCTGCAACATTCCTTCTACACTCCAGTCTTCAACCTCTGCTCTGTGTAAACAGTCCCTCTGAAACCCAGTTTCCAATCTCTGCTCTCTTCAATGATCCTTCCGCATCCCAGTCTCCAACATCTGCTCTCTGCAACCGTCTTTCTTCACCCAAGTCTCCAACCTCTGTGCTCTGCAACGATCCTTCTGCACACCAGTCTCCAACCTCTGCTCTCTGTAACAATCCTTCTGCACCGCAGTCTCCAAACTCTGCTCTACATAATATTCTTCTGCAACCCAGTCTCCAAACTCTGCTCTCTGTAACAGCCCTTTTGTACACAGTCTCCAACCTCTACTCTCTGTAATAGCCTTCTGCACCCAGTCTCCAAACTCTGCTCTCTGCATCAGTTCTTCTGCACCCCAATCTCCAAACTCTGCTCTCTTTAACAGTCTTTCTGCATCTCAGTCTCCTAACTCTACTCTCTGTAACAGTTTTTCTGCACACCAGTCTCCATCGTCTTCACTCTGAAACAGTTCTTATCCACTCCAGTCTCCAACCTCTGCTCTCTTTAACAGTCCTCCTGTATTGCAGTCTCCAAACACTGCTGTCTGTAATGGTCCTTCTGCACCTCAGTCCTCAACCTCTCCTTTCTTTATCAGTCCTTCTGAACCCCAGTATCGAACCTCTGCTATCTGCAACAGTCTTCTGCACCTCAGTCTCTAAATTCTACTCTCTGCAAAAGTCCTTCTGCACCCATGTCTCCAACACCTGCTCCCTGCAACAGTCCTTCTTCACCCCAGTTTCCAAACTCTGCTATCTGCAACAGTCCTTCTGCACATCAGTCTCCAATCTCTGCTCTCTGTAACAGTCCCTCTGCACCTCATTCTCCAAATTCTGCTCTCTGCAAACAGTTATTCTGCACCCAAGTCTCCTACCTCTGCTCTCTGCAACAGTCCTCCTACACCCCAATCTCCAACCTCTTCTTTTTGTAAGTGTCCATCTTCTCTCCAATTGCCAACCTCTGCTTTCTGTAACAGTCCTTCTGCACCCCAGTCTCCAAAGTCTTCTCTTTGCAATGATCCTTCTGACCCTCAGTCTCCTACCTCTGCTCTCTGTAAAAGTCCTTCTGCACCTCAGTCTTCATTCTTTGCTCTAATTAATGGTCCTTCTGAACTTCAGTATCCAATCTCTGCTCTCTGTAACAATCCGTCTGCACCTTTATGTCCAACGTCTGCTCTCTGTAACAGTCCTTTTGCACCCCAGTCTCCAAACTCTGCTTTATGTAACAATCCGCTGCACCTAAGTCTCCAACGTCTTCTCTCTGTAACAGTCCATCTAAACCCTAGTCTCCAACATCTGCTCTCTACAACGGTCCTTCTGCACCAAAGTCTCCAAACTCTGCTCTCTCTAACAGTCCTTATGTACCGAGGTCTCCAACCTCTTCTCTCTATAACTGTCCTTCTGCACCCCAATTGCCAACCTCTGCTTTCTGTAACAGTTCATCTGCACGTCAGATTCATACCTCTGCTCTCTGTAATAGTCCTTCTAAGCCTCAGTCTGAAACCTCTACTCTCTGCAACGATCTTTCTGCACCCCAGTCTTCAAAATGTGCTTTCTGTAACAATCCTTCTGCACCTCAGTCTCCAACCTCTGCTTTCTGTAACAGGTCTTCTGCACCGCAGTCTCCAAACTCTGCTCTCTGTAAGAGGCCTGATGCTCCCCAGTCTCCAAACTTTTCTTTCTGCAACAATCCTTCTGAACCTCACTCTCCAACCTCTGTTCTCTGCAACAATCCTTCTGCACAACAGTTTCAATCATGTGAACTCTGTAACAGTCCTTCTGCACTCCAGTCTCCAAACTCTATTCGCAGCTACAGTACTTCTGCACCCCAGTCTCCAACCTCTGCTCTCTGCAACATTTCTTCTGCACCCAAGTATCCAACCTGTGCTCTCTGTAACTGTCCTGCTGCAACCCAGTCTCCAACCTCTGCTCTCTGTAGCGATCCTTCTGCACCTCATTCTCCAACCTCTGCTCTCTGCAACGATCCTTCTGCACCCAGTATCAATCCTCTACTCTCTGTAAGAATCCTTTTGCACCCCAGTCTAAAACCTTTCCTCTCTGTAAATGTCCTTCTGCACTTAAGTCTCCAAGTTCTGCAATCTGTAACAGTCCTTCTGCACCCGAGTCTAAGACCTCTGCACTCAGAAATGACCTTTCTGCACCTTAGTCTCCAACCTCTGCTGTCTTTAATAGTCCTTCTGCACCCAGTCTCCAATATTTGCTCTCTGCAAGGATCCTTCTTAACCCCAGTTTCCAACCTCCGCTCTCTGCAATGGTCCTTCTACATCCCAGTTTCCAAAATATGCTCTCTGTAATAGTCCTTCTTCACCTCAGTCTCCAAACTCTGCTCTCTGAAACAGTCCTTCTGCACCTCAGTCTCCAACCTCTGCTCCCTCTAAGATCCTTCTGCACCTCAGTCTCCAACCTCTGCTCTCTCTAAGATACATCTGCAACCCATTCTCCAAACGCTGCTCTCTGTAAGAGTCTTCGGCACCCCAATCTCCAAACTCTGCTCTCTGTAATAGGCATTCTGCACCCCAGTCTTCGAACTCTGCTCTCTGTAACAGGTCTTATGAACCCCAGTCTCCAACCTGTGCTCTCTGAGACGATCCTTCTGCACCCCAGTCTCCAAACTCTGCTCTCTGTAACAGTCCTTTTGCGCCCCAGGATCCAACATCTGCTCTCTGAAACAGTCCTTCGGCACCTCAGTCTGAAAACTCGGCTCTCTGCAAAAATCCTTCTGCACCCGAGTTTCCAAACTTTGTTCTTAATAACAGTCCTTCTGAGGCTCAGTCTACAAATGCTTTCTGTAAGATCCTTCTGCAACCCAGTCTCGAAATTGTGCTATCTGTAACAGTCCTTCGGCACCCCAGTCTGCAAACTCTGCTCTCTGTAACAGTCCTTCTGCAAAACAGTCTTCAACCTTTTCTCTCTGTAACAATCTTTCTGCACCTCAGTCTCCAACCTCTGCTCTCTGCAACGGTTCTTCTGCACCCCAGTCTTCACACTCTATTCTCTACAACAGTCCTTCTGCACCAAAGTCTCCAACATCTGCTCTCTGCAACAGTCCTTCTGCATCCCAGTTTCCAACCTCTTCTCTTTATAACGGTCCTTCTGCACCCCAATTTCCAAACTCTGCTCTGTGTAACAGTCCTTCTAAGCCTCAGTCTGAAACTTCTGTCTCTGCAACAATCTTTCTAAACCCCAGTCTTTAAACTGTACTATCTGTAACAATCGTTCTGCACCCCAGTCCCCAACATCTGCTCTCTGTAACAGGTCTTCTGCAACCCAGTCTCCAAACTCTGCTCTCTGTAATAGGCCTTCTGCACCCCAGTCTCCAACCTCTGCTCTCTGCAACGATCATTCTTCACCTCAGTCTCCAATCTCTGCTCTCTGCAAAAGTCCTTCTGCACCACAGTCTCCAACCTCTGCTCTCTGTAACAATCCTTCTGCACCTCAGTCTCCAAACTCTGCTCTCTACAACGGTCCTTCTGCACCCTAGTCTCCACACTCTGTTCTCTGAAACAGTCCTTCTGCACCCCAGTCTCCAATCTCTGCTCTCTGCAACAGTCCTTCTTCACCCCAGTGTCCAAACTCTGCTCTCTGCGACAGTATTTCTGCAACCCTGTCTCCAACATCTGCTCTCTGTATCTGTTCTTTTGCACCTCAGTCTCCAAACTCTGCTCTCTGTAACAATCCTTCTGAACCCAAGTCTCCAAACTCTTCTCTCTGCAGCGATTTTTTTACACCTCAGTCTCCAACCTCTGCTCTCTGTAAAAGTCCTTCTGCACCTCAGTTTCCATTCTTTGCTTTCTCTAATTGTCTTTCTGAACCCCAGTCTCCATCTCAGCTTTTTGTAACAATCGTTCTGCACCTCTGTCTCCAACGTCTCCTCTCTGTAACAGTCCAAATGCACCCCAGTCTCCAAAATCTGCTCTCTGCAATGGTCCTTCTGCACCCGAGTCTCCAACCACTTATCTCTATAACGCTCCTTCTGCACCCCAAATTGCTACCTCTGCTCTCTGTAACAGTCCTTCAAAGCCTCAGTCTGAAGCTTATGCTCTCTGCAACAATCCTTCTAAACTCCAGTCTCCAAACTGTGCTATCTTTAACGATCCTTCTGCACCCCAGTCTCCAACATCTGCTCTCTGTAACAGGTTTTCTGCAACCCTGTCTTCAAACTCTGGTCTCTGTCACAGGCCTTCTCCACCCCATTTTTTAACCTCTGCTCTCTGCAAAAGTCCTTCTACACCCCAGTCTCCAACCTCTGCTCTCTGCAACGATCCTTCTGCATCCGAGTCTCTAACATCTGCTCTCTGTAAGATCCTTCTGCACCCTGTTCTCCAAACTTTGCTCTCTGTAACAGTCATTCTGCACCTCAGTCTTTAACCTCATCTCTCTGCAACGGCGCTTGTGCACCTCAGTATCCAACCTCTGTTCTCTTCAGCTGTTTTTCTTCACCCCAGGCTACAAACTCTGCTCTCTGTAACAGTCCTTCTGCACCCCAGTCTCCAAATTGTACTTTTTGTATCAGTTATTCTGCACCCCAGTCTAAAATCTCTGCTCTCTGTAACAGTCCTTCTGAAGTCTCCAAACTCTGCTCTCTGCAACAGTCCATCTGCACCCCAGTCTCAAACCCCTGCTCTCTGCAAACGTCTTATTATACCTCAGTATCCAACATCTGCTCTCAGCAACGATCTTTCTGCATCCCAGTCTCCAACGTCTGCTCTTTGCAACAGTCCTTCAACATCCCAGTCTCCAACCTCTGCTCTCTGCTACAGTCCTTCTGCACCCCAGTCTCCAACCTCTGCTCTCTGCAACGTTTCTTCTGCACCCCAGTCTCCAACCTGTGCTCTCTGAAACTATCCTACTGCACCCCGGTCTCCAAACTCTGCTCTCTGTAGAGATCCTTCTGCACTTCAGTCTCCAACCTCTGCTCTTTGCAACAGTCCTTCTACACCCCAGTCTCCAAGCTCTGCTCTCTGTAACAGTCCTTCGTCAAATCAGTGTCAAACCTCTGCTTTCTGTAACGATCCTTCTGCACCTCATGTAGAAACTCTGCTCTCTGTAACACCCCTTCTGCACCACAGTCTCCAACCTCTGCTTTCTGTAACAGTTCTTCTGAACCCCAATTTTTAAACTCTGCTCTCTGTAACACTCCTTCTTCACCCCAGTCTCCATCCTCTGCTCTCTGTAAGAATCCTTTGACACGCCTGTCTTCAACCTCTCCTCTCTGTAAAAGTCCTTCTGCACCTCAGTATCAAAACTCTGCAATCTGTAAAGGTCCTACTGCACCGCAGTCTCCATCCTCTGCTCTCTGTATCAGTCCTTCTACACACAAGTCTCAAAACTCTGCTCTCTGCAACATTTTTTTCTGCACCCCAGTCTCCAACCTGTGCTCACTGTGACATTCCTTCTGCACCCCAGTCTCCAACATCTGCTCTCTGTAACAATCCTATTGCACCTCTGTCTCCAACGTCTGCTCCCTGTAACTGTCCTTTGCACCCCAGTCTCCAAACTCTGCTCACTGTAACAGTCCTTCTGTACCGCAGTCTCCAAGCTCTTCTTTCTATAACGGTACTTCTTCACCCCAATTGTCAACCTCTGTTTTCTGAAACAGTCCTTCTGCACCTTAAACTCCAACCTCTGCTCTCTGTAACAGTCCATCTAAGCCACAGTCTGAAACCACTGCTCTCTGCAACAATCTTTCTGAACCTCAGTCTTCAAACTGTGCTATCTGTAACAATCCTTCTGCACCGCAGTCTCAAACATCTGCTCTCTGTAACAGGTCTTCTGCAACTCAGTTTCCAAAGTCTGCTCTCTGTAACAGGCCTTCTGCACCACACTCTCCAACCTCTTCTCTCTGCCATGATTCTTCTGCAACTCAGTCTCCAACCTCTGCTCTCTGCAACAGTCCTTCTGCACCTCAGTCTTCAACCTCTGAACTCTGTGAGATCTTTCTCCACCCCGTTATCCAAACTTTGCTCTCTGTAACAGTACTCTGCACCTCAGTCTCCAACCTCATCTCTCTGAAACGGCCCTCCTGCACCCCAGTATCCAAACTCTGTTCTCTACAGCAGTCTTTCTGAACCCCAGGCTACAAACTCTGTTCTCTGTAACAATCCTTCTGCAAACCAGTTTCCAAACTCTACTTTCCGTATCAGTTATTCTGCATCCCAGTCTGAAACCTCTGCCCTCTGTATGAGTCCTTCTGCACCTCAGTCTCCAAACTCTGCTCTCCACAACAGTCTTTCTGCACCCCAGTCTCAAACTTCTGCTCTGTGCAAAAGTCCTTCTACACACCAATCTCCAACATCTGCTCTTTGTAACGATCCTTCTGCATCCCAGTCTCAAATGTGTGCTCTCTGCAACAGTCCTTCTACACCCCAGTCTCCAACATCTGCTCTCTGCTACAGTCCTTCTGCACCTCTGTCTCCAAACTCTGCCCTCTTCAACATTTCTTCTGCACCCCAGTCTCCAAACTGTGCTCTCTGTAACTATTCTACTGCACCCCGGTCTCCAAACTCTGCTCTCGGTAGTGATCCTTCTGCACCTCAGTTTCCAACCTCTGCTCTCTGCAACGATCCTCTGAACCCCAGTCTCCAACGTCTGTTCTCTGCAACCGTCTTGCTGACCCTAGTCTCCAGCCTCTGCTCTCTGTAACATCCTTCTCCACCCCAGTTTCCAAACTCTGCTCTAGGTGACATTCCTTCTGCACCCCAGTCTCCACCATCTGCTCTTTGTAACAGTACTTCTGTACCGCAGTCTCCAATCTCTGCTCACTGCAACATTTCTTCTGCACCCCAGTCTCCAAACTGTGCTTTCTGTAACTGTCTTTCTGACCCCAGTCTCCAACCTCTGCTCTCTGTAACGATCCTTCTGCACCTCAGTCGCCAACCTCTGTTCCTGCATCAACCCTTCTGAACCACAGTTTCCAAACTCTGCACTTTGTAATACTCCTTCTACACCTAGTCTCCAACCTCTTCTCTCTGTAAAAATCCTTCTGCACCACAGTCTCCAAACTCTGCTCTCTGTAAAAGTCCTTCTGCACCTCAGTCTCTAACCTCTGCTCTTTGTAACAGGCTTACTGCACCAAGTCTCCAACCTCTGCTCTCTGTAACAGTTCTTCTGCACCCCAATCTCGAAACTCTAACTCTATAACAGTCTTCTAAACCGCAGTCTCCAACTCTTTTCTCTGCAACGATCCTTCTGAACCTCAGTCTCCAACCTCTGCTCTCTGCAACAGTCCTTTTGCACCCCAGTCTCCAGACTCTGCTCTCTGTAAGATCCTTCTGCATCACTTTATCCAAACTCTCCTCTCTGTAACAGTCCTTCTGCACCCCAGTATCCAAACTCTGCTCTCTGTAAAAGTTCTTCTGCACCCCAGTCTCCAACCGTTGCTCTCTGTAATGGTTCTTCTGTACGCAGACTCCAACCTCTGCTCTCTGTATCAGTCCATCTTCATCTCAGTCTCCAATGTCTGCTCTCTGTAACAGTGCTTCTGCACCCTAGTCTCCAACATCTGCTAACTACAACGGTTTTTCTGCACCAAAGTCTCCAACTCTGCTCTCTCTAACAGTCCTTCTGTATTGCAGTCTCCAAACTCTTCCGTCTATAACGGTCCTGCTGCACCCCAATTGCCAACCTCTGCTTTCTGTAGCAGTCCTTCTGTACCTCAGATTCCAACCTCTGCTCTCTGTATGAGTCCTTCTAAGCCTCAGTCTGAAACCTCTGCTGTCTGCAACAATCCTTCTGCACCCACGTCTCCAACCTCTGCTCTCTGTAAAAGGTCTTCTTCATCCCAGTCTACAAACTCTTCTCTCTGTAACAGGCCTTCTGCACCCCAGTCTCCAACTTTGCTCTCTATAAGAATCTTTTGACACCCCTGTCTCCAACCTCTCCTCTCTTTAAAAGTCCTTCTGCACCTAAGTACCAACATCTGCAATCTGTAACGGTCTTTCTGAACCCCAGTCTCCAAACTCAGCTCTCTTTATCAGTCCTTCTGCATCCAAGTCTCCAAACTCTGCTCTCTGAAACATCTCTTCTGCACCCCAGTCTCCAAACTTTGCTCTCTGTAACAGTCCGTCTGCACCCCAGTCTCCAACATCTGCTCTCTGCAATGATCCTTATTCTATCCAGTCTCCAAACTCTGTTCTCTGTAAAAGTTTTTTTTGTATTGCAGTCTCCAACCTCTTCTATTTGTAACGGTCCATCTGCTCCGAATTGCCAACCCCTGCTTTCTGTAACAGTCCTTCTGCACCCCAGTCTCCAAACTCTTCTCTCTGCAACGATCCTTCTGCACCTCAGTCTCCAACCTCTGTTCTCTCTAAAAGTCCTTCTGCATCTCAGTCTCCATTATTTGCTTTCTGTAATGGTTCTTCTGCACACCAGTCTCCAATCTCTTCTCTCTGTAACAATCCTTCTGCACCTCTGTCTCCAACGTCTGCTCTCTGTAACAGTCCTTCTGTACCCCAGTCTCCAAACTCTGCTCTCTGTAACAGTCCTTCTGTACCGCAGTCTCCAACCTCTTCTCTCTATAACGGTACTTCTGCACCCCAATTGCCAACTTCTGCTTTCTGAAAACAGTCCTTCTGCACCTGAGACTCCAACCCTCTGCTCTCTGTAACAGTCCTTCTAAGCCTCAGTCTGAAACCTCTGTTCTCTGCAACAATCCTTCTAAACCCCAGTCTCCAAACTGTGCTATCTGTAACAATCCTTCGTCACCCCAGTCTAAAACATCTGCTCTCTGTAACAGGTCTTCTGCAACTCAGTCTCCTAAGTCTGCACTCTGTAACAAGCCTTCTGAACCCCAGTCTCCAAACTCTTCTCTCTGCAACGATTTTTCTGCACCTCAGTCTCCAACTTCTGTTCTCTGCAACAGTCCTTCCGCACCCCAGTCTCCAACCTCTGCTCTCTGTAAGATCCTTCTGGCCCCCGTTCTTCAAACTTTACTCTCTGTAACAGTCATTCTGCACCTCATTCTCCAACCTCATCTCTCTGCAACGGCCCTCCTACACCCCAGTATACAACCTCTGTTATCTGAAGCAGTCCTTCTGCACCCCAAACTACAAACTTTGCTCTCTGTAACAGTCATTTTGCACCCCAGTCTCCAAACTCTACTTTTCTTGTCAGTAATTCTGCACCCCAGTCTAAAACCTCTGCTCTCTGTAACAGTCCTTCTGCACCTCAGTCTCCAAACTCTGCTCTCCGCAACAGTACTTCTGCAACCCAGTCTCAAAACTTTGCTCTGTGCAAAAGTCCTTCTACACACCAGTCTCCAATATCTGCTCTCTGCAACAATCCTTCTATATCCCAGTCTCCAACGTCTGCTCTCTGCAACAGTCCTTCTACACCCCAGTCTCCAACCTCTGCTCTCTGCTACAGTCCTTCAGCACCCCAGTCTCCAACCTCTGCTCTCTTCAACATTTCTTCTGCACCGCAGTCAACCTCTGCTCTCTGCTACAGTCCTTCAGCACCCCAGTCTCCAACCTCTGCTCTCTTCAACATTTCTTCTGCACCACAGTCTCCAACCTGTACTCTGTAACTATCCTACTGCACCCCGGTCTCCAAACTCTGCTCTCTTTAGCGATCCTTCTGCTCCTCAGTCTCCAACCTCTGTTCTCTGCAATGATCCTTCTGCACCCAAGTCTCCAACGTCTGTTCTCTACAACAGTCCTTCTGACCCCAGTCCCCAGCCTCTGCTCTCTGTAACATCCTTCTGCACCCCAGTATCCAAACTCTGCTCTCTGTGACATTCCTTCTGCACCCCAGTCTCCACCCTCTGCTCTTTGTAACAGTACTTCTGCACCGCAGTCTCTAATCTCTGCTCATTGCAACATTTCTTCTTCAAACTGTGCTCTCTGTAACTGTCTTTCTGACCCCAGTCTCCAACCTCTTCTCTCTGTAACGATCCTTCTGCACCTCAGTCTCAAACTTCTGATCTCTGCAATGATCCTTCTGCACCTCAGTTTCCAAACTCTGCTCTCTGAAACGATCCTGCTGCACTACAGTTTCCAACCTCTGCACTCTGTAACAGTTCTTCTACAACTAGTATCAAACCTCTTCTCTCTGTACGAATCTTTCTGCACCTCAGTCTCCCACCTCTGCTCTCTTTAACAGTCCTTCTACACCACAATCTCGAATATCTGCTCTCTTTAACAGTCTTTCTGCACCCCAGTCTCCAACATCTTTTCTCTGCAACGATACTTCTGAACCTCAGTCTCAAATTTCTGCTCTCTGCAACAGTCATTCTGCACCCCAGTCTCCAGACTCTGCTCTATGTAAGATCCTTTTGCATCCCTTTCTCCAACCTCTGCTCTCTGTAAAAGTCCTTCTGCACCTCAGTCTCCAACCTTTGCTCTCTGTAATGGTCCTTCGGCACCCTAGCCTCCAACATCTGCTCTCTAAAATAATCCTTCTGCACCAAAGTCTCCAAACTCTGCTCTCTATAACGGTCCTTCTGCACCTCAATTGCCAACCTCTGCTTTCTGTAACAGTCTTCTGCACCTCAGATTTCAACCTCTGCTCTCTGTAACAGTCCTTCTAAGCCTCAGTCTGAAACCTCCGCTATCTGCAACAATCCTTCTGCACCCCAGTCTCCAAACTGTGCTATCTGTAACAATCCTTCTGCAACCCAGTTCCAACCTCTGCTCTCTGTAACAGGTCTTCTGCACCCCAGTCTCCAGACTCTACTCTCTGTAACAGGCCTTCTGCTCCCCAGTCTCCAACCTCTTCTCTCTGCAACAATTCTTCTGAACCTCAGTCTCCAACCTCTGCTCTCTGTAACAGTCCTTCTAAACCGCAGTCTCCAACCTCTGCTCTCTGCAATGATCCTTCTGCATCCCAGTCTCAAACAACTGCTCTCTGCAACAGTCCTTCTGCACCCAGTCTTCAACCTCTGCTGTCTGCAACATTTCTTCTGCACCCAAGTCTCAAACCTGTGCTCTCTGTAACTGTCCTGCTGCAACCCAGTCTCAAACCTCTGCTCTCTGTAGCGATCCTTCTGCACCTCATTCTCCAACCTCTGCTCTCTGCAATGATCCTTCTGCACCCCAGTCTCCATTCTTTGCTCTCTGTAAAAGTCATTCTGCACCTCAGTCTCCAAGTTCTGCAATCTGTAAAAGACCTTCTGCACCCCAGTCTCAAACCTCTGCACTCAGAAATGATCTTTCTTCACCTCAATCTCCAACCTCTGCATTCCATAATAGTCCTTCTGCACCCCAGTCTCCAACATCTGCTCTCTGCAATGATCCTTCTTCTCCCCAGGCTCCAACATCTGCTCTCTGCAACGGTCCTTCTACATTCCAATTTCCAAAATTTGCTCTCTGTTACAGTCCTTCTGCACCTAAGTCTCCAAATTCTGTTCTCTGAAACAGTCATTCTGAACCCCTGTCTCCAACCTCTGCTCTCCGTAACAGTTCTTCTGCACGCCAGTCTCCAAACTCTGCTATCTGTAGCACTCCTTCTGCACCCCAGTCTCCACCCTCTACTTTCTGTAAAAGTCCTTCTGCACCTCAGTTTTTAACCTCAGCTCTCTGTAAGATCCTTCTGCAACCCATTCTCCAAACACTGCTCTCTTTAACAGTCTTCTGCACCCCAGTCTCCAATCACTGCTTTCTGTAACAAGCCTTGTGCACCCCAGTCTTCAACCTCTGCTCTCTGTAACAGGCCTTCTGCACTCCAGTCTCCAACCTGTGCTCTCTGCAACGATCCTTCTGCATCCCAGTCTCCAAACTCTGCTCTCTGTAACAGTCCTTCTGCACCCCATGATCCAACATCTGCTCTCTGAAACAGTTCTTCTGCTTCTCAGTCTGAAAACTCGGCTCTCTGCAAAAATTCATCTGCACCCGAGTTTCCAAACTTTGCTCTCTCTCCCAGTCCTTCTGAACCTCAGTCTACAAAATTCTCTCGGTAATATCCTTCTGCAACCCAGTCACGAAATTGTGCTATCTTTAACAGTCCTTCTGCACCTCAGTCTACAAACTCTGCTCTCTGTAACAGGCCTTCCGCACCCCAGTCTCCAATCTCTGCTCTCTTTACCAGGACTTCTGCACCCCAGTCTTCAACTTCTTCTCTCTGCAAGGATCTCTCTTAACCTCAGTCTCCCAACCTCTGCTCTGTGCAACAGTCCTTCTGCACACCAGTCTCCAACTTCTGCTCTCTGTAACAATCCTTCTGCACCTCAGTCTCTAAAATCTGCTCTCTGCAACGGTTCTTCGGCACCCCAGTCTCCACACTCTTTTCTCTGCAACAGTCCTTCTGCACCACAGTCTCCAAACTCTGCTTTCTGAAACAGTCCTTCGCACCCCAGTCTCCAACCTATGCTCACTGCTACAGTACTTCTGCACCCCAGTCTCCAACCTTTGCTCACTGCTACAGTTCTTCTGCCCCCAATTCTCCAACATCTGCTCTCTGTATCAGTCCTTTTGCCCCTCAGTCTCCAACCTCTGCTCTCTGCAGCAGTCCTTTTACTCCCCAGTAACCATTAACTCTGCTCTCTTCAACGATCCTCCTGCACCCCTGTCTCCAACCTCTGATCTCTATATAAGTTCTTCTGCAACACAGTCTCCAACATCTGCTCTCTGTAACGATTCTTCTGCACCTCATCTCAAAATTCTGCTCTCTGTAAAATACTTTCTGCACCTCAGTCTCCAAACTCTGCTCTCTATAACAGTCCTTCTGCACCCCACTCTCCAAATCTGCTCTCTGCAATGATCCTTCTTCTCCCCAGGCTACAATCTCTGCTCAGAGCAATGGTCCTTATACACCCCAGTTTCCAAACTCTGCTCTCTGTAACACTCCCTCTGCACCCCAGTCTCCACATTCTACTCTGTGTAAAAGTCCTTCTGCACCTTTGTCTCCAAACTCTGTTCTCTGTAAGATTTTTCTGCCACGCATTCTCCTAATGCTTCTCTCTGTAACAGTCCTTCTGCACCCCAGTCTCCAAACTCTGCTCTCTGTAACAGGCCTTCTGCACCCCGTTCTCAAAACTTTGCTCTCTGCAACAGTCCTTCTGCACCCCAGGATCCAACATCAGCTCTCTGCAACAGTCCTTCTGCACCGCAATCTGAAAACTCTGCTCTCTTCCACAATCCTTCTGCACCCCAGTTTCCAACCTTTGCTCTCTGTAATAGTCCTTCTGAACCTCAGTGTCCAAAATGCTCTCTGTAAGTTCTTTGTGGAACACAGTCTCAAAATTGTGCTATCTGTAACATTCCTTCTGCACCCCAGTCTCCAAACTCTGCTCTCTGTAACAGGCCTTCTGCACCCCAGTCCCCAATCTCTGCACTCTGTAACAGGCCTTCTGCACACCAGTCTCCAAACTCTTCTCTCTGCAACGATCCTTCTTCACCTCAGTCTCCAAACTCTGCTCTCTGCAAAAGTTCTTCTGAACCCCAGTCTCCAACCTCTGCTCTCTGTAACAATCCTTCTGCACCCCGGTCTCCAAACTTTGCTCTCTTTAAAAGTCCTTCTCTACTGCAGTCTCCAAACTCTTCTCCCTGTAACGGTCCTTCTGAACCCCAGTCTCCAACATCTGCTTTGTGTATCAGTTCTTCTGCACCCCAGTCTCCAACCTCTGCTCTCTGTATCAGTCCTTTTGCACCTCAGTCTCCAACCTCTATTCTCTGCAGCAGTCTTTTTACACCCCAGGAACCAAACTCTGCTCTGTGTAACTATCCTTCTGCAACATAGTTTCCAACCTCTGCTCTGTGCAATGATCCTTCTGCACCCCAGTATTCAAACTCTGTTCTCTGTATCAGTCTTTCTGCACCACAGTCTCCAAAGTCTGCTCTCTGAATCAGTCCTTATGCACCCAAGTCTCGAAACTCTGCTGTCTGTAACATTTCCTCTGCACCCCAGTCTCAAACCTGTACTCTCTGTAACTGTCCTTCTGCAACTCAGTCTCCAACCTCTGCTCTCTGTAAAAGGCCTTGTGAACCCCAGTCGCCAACATCTGCTCTCTGCAATGATTCTTTTTCTACCCAGTCTTTAAACTCTGCTCTCTGTAAAAGTCCTTTTGTATCGCAGTCTCCAAACTCTTCTCTTTGTAACGGTCCATCTGCACCCCAATTGCCAACCTCTGCTTTCTATTAAAGTCCTTTTGCACCTCAGACTCCAACCTCTCCTCTCTGTAACAGTCCTTCTAAGCCTCAATCTGAAACCTCTGCTCTCTACATTGATCCTTCTATACCGCAGTCTCCAAACTGTGCTATCTCTAACAATCCTTCTGCACTCAAGTCTCCAACATCTGCTCTCTGTAACAGGTCTTCTGCAACCCAGTCTCCAAACTCTGCACTCTGTAACAGTCCTTCTGCACCTCAGTCTCCAACCTCATCACTCTGCAACGGACCTTCTGCTCCCCAGTCTCCAACCTCTGCTCTCTGCAAGGATCATTCTGCATCCCAGTCTCCAACGTCTGCTATTTGCAACAGTCCTTCTGCACCCCATACTCCAAGCGCTGTTCTCTGAAATATTCCTTTTGCATATCAGTGTCCAAAATCTGCTCTCTATAACAATCCTTCTTCACCTCAGTCTCCAATCTTTGCTCTCTGCAGTGATCCTTCGGCACCACAGTTTCCAACCTCTGCTCTTTGTAATAGTTCTTCTGCACCCCAATCTCAAAATACTACTCTCTGTAACACTCATTCTGCTCCCCAGTCTCAACACTCTGATCTCTGTTACAATCCTTCTGGACCTCAGTCTCAAACCTCTGCTCTCTGTATCAGTTCTCCTGCACCTCCGTCTTCAAATTAGTTCTCTGCAATAGTCTTTCTGCACCCCAGTTCTAACCTCTGCTCTCTGCAACATTTCTTCTGCTCCTCAGTCTCCGAACTGTGCTTTCTGTAACATTGTTCCTGACCCCAGTCTCCAACCTCTGCTCTCTGCAACGATCCCTCTGCACCTCAGGTTCTAAGGTCTACTCTCTGGAATGATCCTTCTGCACCCCAGGTCCCAAACTCTGCTCTCTGTAACAGTCGTTCGGCACCTCAGTCGCCAACCTCTCTTCTCTGTACCAATCCTTCTGCACCTCAGTCTCCAACCTCTGCTCTCTATAACAGGCCTTCTACACCCCAGTCTACAACCTCTGCTCTCTGTAACAGTTCTTCTGCACCAAATCTCGAACCTCTGCTCTCTGTTACAGTTTTTCTGCACCCGAGTCTCCGACCTCTGCTCTTTGTAACAATCCTTCTGCACCCGAGTCTCCAACCTCTGCTCTCTATACAGTTCTTCTGCACCCCAATCTCCAAACTCTGCTGTCTTTATCACTCCTTCTGCACCAAAGTCTCCATCCTCTGCTCTCTCTCAGAATCCTTCTGCACCCCAGTCTTCAACCTCTGCTCTCTGTAAAAGTCCTTCTGTACCTCAGTCTCCAACCTCTTCTCTCACTAATGGTTTTTCAGCACCCCAGTCTCTAACCTCTGCTCTCTGTAACGATCCATCTGCAACTCAGTCTCCAAACTCTGCTCTATGTAACAGTCCTTCTGCACCCTAGTCTCCAAAATCGGATCTCTGAAAGGATCCTTCTTCTATCCAGTCTCCAACCTCTGCTCTCTGTAACAGTCCTTTTGTATCGCATTCTCCAACCTCTTCTATTTGTTACGGTCCTTCTGCTCCCCAATTGCCAGCCTCTGCTCTCTGTAACAGTCTTTCTGCACCCCAGTCTCCAACCTCTTCTCTCTGCAACGATCCTTCTGCACCTCAGACTCCAACATCTGCTCTCTGCAACAGTCCTGCTGCACCACAGTCTCCAGACTCTGCTCTCTGGAAGATCATTTTTCATCCCAGTCTCCAAACTCTGCTCTTTGTAGCAGTTCTTCTACACCTCAGTATCCAAACTCTGCTCTCTTTAAAAGTCCTTCTGTACCGCAGTCTCCCACCTCTTTTTTCTGTAATGGTTCTTCTACACGAAAATTGCCAACCTCTGCTTTCTGAAAGAGTCCTTCTGAGCCTCAGATTCCAAACTCTGCTCTCTGTAACAGTCCTTCTAAGCCTCAGTCTGAAACCTCTGCTCTCTGCAATGATCCTTCTGCACCCCAGTCTCCAAACTGTGCTATCTGTAACAATCCTTTTGCACCCCTGTCTCCAACCTCTGTTCTCTGTAAAAGGTCTTCTGCACCACAGTCTCAAACTCTGCTCTCTGTAAAAGGCCTTCAGCACCCCAGTCTCCAACCTCTTCTGTCTGAAACGATCCTTCTGCACCTCAGTTTTCAACCTTTGCTCTCTGTACCAATCTTTCTGCAACTCACTCTCCAACGTCTGCTCTCTGTAACAGTCTTTCTGTACCCCGGCCCTAACATCAGCTCTCTGCAATGGTCCTTCTGCACCCCAGTCTCCAAAATCTGCTCTCTGTAACAGTCTTTCTGTACTGCAATCTCCAACCTCTTCTTTCTATAATGGTTCTTCTACACGTGAATTGCCAAACTCTGCTTTCTGGAACAGTCCTTTTCAGCCTCAGATTCCAAACTCTGCTCTCTGTAATAGTCCTTCTAAGCCTCAGTCTGAAACCTCTGCTCTCTGCCACGATCCTTCTGCACCCCAGTCTCCAAACTGTGCTATCTGTAACAATCCTTTTGCACCCCTGTCTCCAACCTTTGTTCTCTGTAAAAGGTCTTCTGCACCCCAGTCTCAAACTCTGCTCTCTGTAACAGGCATTCTGCACACCAGTCTCCAACCTCTTCTCTCTGCAACGATCCTTCTGCACCTCAGTTTCCTACCTCTGCTCTCTGTAACAATCCTTCTGCAACTCAGTCTCCAACCTCTGCTCTCTGTGACAGTCCTTCTCCACCCCAGTCTTTAACATCTGCAATCTGCAGCGATTCTTCCTCTACCCATTCTCCAACCTCTGCTCCCTGTAACAGTCCTTTTGGATTGCAGTCTCCAACCTCTTCTCTTTGTAACGGTTCTTCTGCTTCCCAATTGCCAACCTTTGCTTTCTGAAAAAGTCTTTCTGCACCCCAGTCTCTAACCTCTTCTCTCTGCAACGATCTTTCTGCACCTCAGTCTCTAAATTCTGCTCTCTACAACAGTGTTTCTGAACCTCAGTCTCCAGACTCTGCTATCTGTATGATCCATTTGCATTCCAGTCTCCAAAATATGCTCTCTGTAACAGTCCTTCTGCACCACAGTATCCAACATCTGCTCTCTGGAAAAGTCCTTCTGCACATAAGTCTCCAAACTTTGCTCTTTGTAATGGTCCTCCTGCACCCCAGTATTCAAACTCTGCTCTCTGTAACAATCCTTCTGCACCTCAGTCTCCAGACTCTGCTATCTGTAAGATCCATTTGCATCCCAGTCTCCAACATCTGCACTCTGCTACAGTCCTTCTGCTTTGCAGTCTCCAACCTCTGCTCTCTGTAACAGTCCTTCTGTCCCGCAGTATCCAAACTCTGCTACCTGTAAGGGTTTTTCTGCACCGCAGTCTACAACCTCTGCTCACTGTAACAATCCTTCTGCACAACAGTCTCCAAAATCTGCTCTCTGCAATGATCGTTTTTTACCCCAGTCTCCAACATGTGCTCTCTGCAAAGGGCCTTCTGCACCCCAGTCTTCAACATCTGCAGTCTGCAACAGTCTACCTGAAGCTCATTGTGAAAACTCTGCTCTCTGCAACGATCCTTGTGCACCCCAGTCTCCCAAATCTGCTTTCTATAACAGTCCTTCTGCACCTAAGTCTCAAAAATTTGCTGTGGGTAACAGTGCTTTTGCACCCCAGCCTCCAACCTCTATGCTCTGTAAGATCCTTTCACACCCCAGTTTCCAAATCTGCTCTCTGTAACATTCCTTCTGCTCCCCAGAATCCAACCTCTGCTCTCTGTAACAGTCCTTCTGCTCCCCAGTCTCCATCATCTGCTCTCTGAAACAGTCCTTCTGCACCTCAGTCTCCAAACTCTGCTCTCTACAACAGTCCTTCTGCACCCAAGTCTCAAACCCCTGCTATCTGCAACAGTCCTTTACACCCCAGTCTCCAAACTCTGCTATCTGCAACAGTTCTTCTGCACCCCAGTCTCCAAACTCTGCTATCTGCAACAGTCCTTCTGCACCCCAGTCTCCAAACTCTGCTCTCTGTAACAATCTTTCTGCACTTCACTCTCCAACGTCTGCTCTCTGTAACAGTCTTTTGGCACCCCAGTCTCCAAACTCTGCTCTCTGTAAGAGTCCTTCTGTACCGCAGTCTCCAACCTCTTCTTTCTATAATGGTTCTTCTACACGCGAATTGCCAAACTCTGCTTTCTGGAACAGTTCTTATGAGCCTCAGATTCCAAACTCTGCTCTCTGTAACAGTCCTTCTAAGCCTCAGTCTGAAACCTCTGCTCTCTACAACGATCCTACTGCACCCCAGTCTCCAAACTGTGCTATCTGTAACAATCCTTTTGCACCCCTGTCTCCAACCTCTGTTCTCTGTAAAAGGTCTTCTGCACCCCAGTCTCAAACTCTGCTTTCTGTAACAGGCCTTCTCCACTCCAGTCTCCAACGTCTTCTCTCTGCAACGATCCTTCTGCACCTCAGTTTCCAACCTCTGCTCTCTGTAACAATCCTTCTGCAACTCAGTCTTCAACCTCTTCTTTCTGTGACAGTCCTTCTGCACCCCAGTCTTTAACATCTGCAATCTGCAGCGATTCTTTGTCTACCCAGTCTCCAACCTCTGGTCCCAGTAAGAGTCCTTTTGTATTACAATCTCCAACCTCTTCTCTTTGTAACAGTTCTTCTGATCCCCAATTGCCAAACTCTGCTTTCTGAAAAAGTCCTTCTGCACCCCAGTCTCTAACCTCCTCTCTCTGCAACGATCCTTCTTCACCTCAGTCTCTAAATTCTGCTCTCTACAACAGTCCTTCTGCATCCCGGTCTCCAGACTCTGCTATCTGTTAGATCAATTTGCATCCCAGTCTCCAACATCTGCTCTCTGTAACAGTTCTTCTGCACCACAGTATCCAACATCTGATCTCTGGAAAAGTCCTTCTGCACATCAGTCTCCAAACTTTGTTCTTTGTAATGGTCCTCCTGCACCCCAGTATTCAAACTCTGCTCTCTGTAACAATCATTCTGCACCTCATTCTCCATTCTCTGCTATCTGTAACAATCCATCGGCACACCAGTCTCCACACTCTGTTCTCTGTAACAGGTCTTCTGCACCACAGCCTTTAAACTCTGCTCTCTGTAACAGGCCTAATGCACCCCAGTCTCCAAACTCTTCTCTCTGCAATGATGCTTCTCCAACTCTGTTTCCAACCACTGCTCTCTGCTTCTGCACCCCAGTCTCCAACCTCTGCTCTCTGTAAGATCCTTCTTCACACGGGTCTCAAAACTTTGCTCTCTATAACAGTCCTTCTGCACCTAAGTCTCCAAACTCTGCTCTCTGCAAAGGTCCTTCTGCACCCCAGTATCCATCCTCTGTTCTCTGCAACAGTCCTTCTGCACCCCAGGCTCCAAACTCTGTCTTTGTAACAGTTCCTCTGTACCGTAGTCTCCAACCTCTGTTCTCTGTAACGTTCCTTCTGCACCCCAGTCTCCAAACTCTTCTTTCTATATCAGTTATTCTGCACCTCAATCTCCAACCTCTCCTATTTTTAACAGTTCTTCTGCTCCCCAGTCTCCAACCTCTGCTCTCTGTTATATCCTTCTTCACCCTAGTCTTCAAACTTTGCTCTCTATAACAGTCCTACTGCACCTCAGTCGCAAACTTCTGCTCTATGCAACATTCCTTCTGCACCCCAGTCTCCAAACTCTGTTCTCAGCAAAAGTCTTTCTACACCCCAGGCTCCAAACTCTGCTCTCTGTAACAGTCCTTCTGTACTGCAGTCTCCAACCTCTGCTGTCTGTAACGGTCCTTCTGCACCCGAGACTCCAAACTCTACTTTCCATATCAGTTATTCTGCACCCCAGTCACCAACCGCTGCTCTCTGCATCAGTCCTTCTGCACCCCAGTCTCTAAGCTCTTCTCTCTGCAACATTTCTTCTGGACACCAGTCTCCAAACAGTGCTCTCTGCAAATGTCCTGCTGCACACCAGTCTCCAACCTCTGCTCTCTGTAGCGATCCTTATGCATCTAAGTCTCCAAACTCTGCTCTCTGCAACAGTCTTTCTTCACCCCAGTCTCCAAGCTCTGCTCTCTGTAGCAGACCTTCTGCACCCCATTCTCCAACCTCTGCTCTCTGTAACAGTTCTTCGGGTCACCCTGCTTCTGCACCCCAATCTCCTCCTCTTCTCTCTGTAACACTCCTTCTGCACCCCAGTCTCCATCCTCTGCTCTTTGTAAGAATCCTTCTGCACCCCAGTCTCCAACCGCTTCTCTCTGTAACAGTCCTACTGCACCTCAGTTTCCAACCTCTGCTCTCTGTAATGAACATTCAGCACCTCAGTCTCCAACCGCTGCTCTCTGTAACAGGCCTTCTGAACCCCATTCTCCAACCTATGCTTTCTGGATCAGTCCTTTTGCAAACCAGTATCCGACCTCTGCTCTCTGCACCTGAGTCTTCAACCTCTGCTCTTTGAAATGGTCCGTCTGCACCCCAGTCTCCAAATTTTGTTCTCTGTATCAGTCCTTCTGCACCCCAGTATCCAACATCTGCTCACTGTAACACTCCTTCTCTACCACAGTCCCAAAACTCTGCTCCCTGTAACGCTCCTTCTGCACCCCAGTCTCCAACCTCTGCTTTCTGCAACAGTCCTTCTGCACCCCAGTCTCCAACCTCTGCTGCCTGCAAAAGTTCTTCTACACCCCAGTCTCCAAACTCTGCTATCTGCAACAGTCCTTTTGCACGCCAGTCTCCAACCTCTGCTCTCTGTAACCATCTTTCTGTACCTCAGTCTCCAACCTCTACTCTCTGTAACAGTTTTTCTGCATCTCAGTCTCCAACCTCTGCTCTCTGCAACAGTCCTTAAGCACCCCTGTCTCAAATTCTGGTCCCAGCAATAGTCGATCTACACCCCAGTCTCCAACATCTGCTCTCTGCAACAGTCCTTATGCACCTCAGTCTGAAAACTCTGCTCTCTGCAACGATCCTTTTTCACCTCAGTTACCAACTCTGATATCTGCAATGGTCCTTCTGAACCCCAGTTTTCAACCTCTGCTCTCTGTACCAATCCTTCTGCACCTCAGTCTTCAACATCTGCTCTCTGAAAAAGTCCTTCTACACCCCAGTCTCTAACATCTGCTCTCTGCAACAGTCCTTCTTCACCTCAGTCTCCAATATTTGCTCTTTGTAAGATTCTTCTGCAACCCAGTATCCAAACTCTGCCCTCTGTAACAATCCTTCTGAACCTATTCTCCAAACTCTGTTCTATGTAACAGTCCTTCTGAACACCAGTCTCAATACTCTGCTTTCCACAAAGATCCTTCTGCACCCCAGTCTCTTTCCTCTGCTCCCTGCAAAAGTCCTTCTCCACCCCAGTCTCCAAACTCTGCTCTCTGTAACAGTCCTCCTGTAGTGCACTCTCAAAAATCTGCTCTATGTAACCGTCCTTCTGCACCCCAGTCTCCAACCTCTGCTCTCTGTATCAGTCCTTCTGTCCCACAGTATCCAACCTCTGCTACCTGTAAGGGTTTTCTGCACCCCAGTGTACAACCTCTGCTCTCTGTAACAATCCTTATGCACAACAGTCTCCAACATTTGCTCTCTGCAATGATCCTTTTTTACCCCAGTCTCCAACATGTGCTCTTTGCAAAAGTCCTTCTGCACCCCAGTCTTCAACATCTGCAGTCTGTAACAGTCTACCTGAAGCTCAGTGTGAAAATCTTCTCTCTGCAATGATCCTTGTGCACCCCAGTCTCCCAAATCTGCTTTCTGTAACAGTCCTTCTGAACCTCAGTCTCCAAACTCTGCTGTCTGCAACATTCCTTCTTCACCCCAGTATCAAACCATTGTTCTCTGTAAAAGTCCGTCTGCACCCCAGTCTCCAACCTCTGTTCTCTGTAACGATCCTTCTGCACCTCAGTCTCAAACTCTTTTCTCTGTAAGATCCTTCTGAAACCCAGTCTCCAATGTCTCCTCTCTGTAACAGTCCTTCTGCACCCCAGAATTTAACATCTGCTCTCTGCAACAGTCCTTCTGCACCTCAGTCTCCAACCTCTGCTTTCTGCAACATTCCTTCTGCAAACAAATCTCCAACCTCTGCTCTTCGCAACATTACTTCTGCACCCAAGTTTCCAACCTGTGCTCTCTGCAAAAGTCTTTCTGCACCCAGTCTTGAACCTCTGCTCTCTGCAAAGATCCTTCTGCACCTCAGTCTCCAACCTCTGCTCTCTGCAAGGATTCTTCTGCACACCAGTTTCAAACCTCTGCTAGATGCAACAGTCCTTGTGAACCCCAGTATCCAACATCTGCTTCCTGCAACAGTTCTTCTGTACATCAGTCTGAAGAGTCTGCTCTCTGCAATAATACATCTGCACCCCAGTCTCCAACTCTGCTCTCTGTAACCGTCCTTCTGTACCTCAGTCTCAAATCACTGCTCTATGCTACAGTCCTTCTACACCCAAGTCTCCAAAATCTGCTCTCTGCAAAAGTCCTTCTACACCCTAGTCTACATACTCTGCTCACCTAAACGATCCTTCTGCACCCCAGGCTCAAACATCTGTTCCCTACATCAGTCCTTCTGCAACTCAGTCTGCAATCTCTGGTCTCTGCAACAGTCCTTCTTCACCCCAGTCTCCATCTTCTGCTCTTTGCAGCAGTGCTTTTGCACCCCACTGTCCACCATCTGCTCTCTTCAACAGTCATTCTCCAATCTAGTCTCCAATCTCTGCTCTCTGTAACAGTTCTTCTGTACTGCATTCTCCAACCTCTGCTCTCTCTAACGGTACTTCTGCAGCTGAGTCTCGAACCTCTGCTTTCTGTATCAGTCCTTCTGCACCCCAGTCACCAAACTCTGCTCTTTGTAACTATACTTCTGCACCTTAGTCTCCAAGTCAGCTCTCTGCTACAGTCCTTTTGGACCCCAATCTCCGACCTCTACTCTCTGCAACAGTCCTACATCCCAGTCTAAAACCTCTTCTCTGTGCAACAGTCCTTCTGCACCCCAGTCTCCAATCTCTGCTCTCTGTAACAATCCTTCTGAACCTCAGTCTCCAACCTCTGCTCTCTGCAAGGGTCCTTCTGCACCTCAGTCTCCAACGTCCATTCTCTGTAACAGTGCTTCTGCACCCCAATCTCCAAACTCTGCTCTCTGTAACAGTCCTTCATCACGCCAGTATCCAAACTCTGCTCTCTGTAACAGGCCTTTTGCACCCCAGTCTTCAAACTCTGCTCTCTGTGTCAGTCCATCTTCATCCCAGTCTCCAACCTCTGCTCTCTGCAATGATCCTTCTGCACCCCAGTCTCATACCTGTGCTCGCTGTAACAGTCCTTGTGTAACCCAGTCTACAACATCTGCTCTCTGCAACAGTTCTTCTTTACCTCAGTCTGAAATCTCTGCTCTCTGCAATAATCCTTCTGCACCCAGTCTTCTACCTCTGCTCTTAGTAACAGTCCTTCTATACCTTAGTCTCCAAACTCTGCTTTCTGTAAGACCCTTTTGAAACCCAGTCTTCAAACTCTGCTCTCTGTAACATTCCTTCTGCACCCAGTCTCTGAACTTTGCTCTCTAACAGGCCTTCTGTACCCCAGTCTCCTAAATCTGCTCTCTGTGAGAGGCCTTCAGAACCCCGTCTCCAACCTCTACTCTCTGCAACGATCATTCTGAACCCCAATCTCTAACCTCTGCTCTCTACAACAGTCCTTTTGCACCCCCACTCTCCAACATCTGCTCTCTGTAAGATCTTTCTGCAAACCAGTCTCCAAACTCTGCTCGTTGTAACTGTCCTTCTGTACTGGATTCTCCAACAATTGCTGTCTGAAACGGTCCTTCTGCACCCCAGTCTCCAACATCTTCTTTCTCTATCAGTCCTTCTGTACCGCAGTCTCCAACCTCTGCTCAATGTAACAGTCTTTCTGCACCTCAGTCTCCAACCTCTGCGTTCTGCAACAGTTTTTCTGAACCCAAGTCTCCGAATACTGCTCTCTGCAAAATTCCTTCTGCACCCCAGTCTCCAACCTGTGCTCTCTGCAACGATCATTCTGCACCACATTCTCCAAACTCTGCTCTCTGCAAAGATCCTTCTGCACACCAGTCTCCAACCTCTGCTCTCTGCAACAGTCCTTGTGAACCCCAGTCTCCAACATCTTCTCTCTGCAAAAGTTCTTCTGAACCTCAGTCTGAAAACTCTGCTCTCTGCAATAATCAATCTGCACCCCAGTCTCCAAACTCTGCTCTCTGTAACAGTCCGTCTGCACCTGACTCTGCAACCTCTGCTCTCTGCCACAATCCTTCTTCACCCCAGACTTCCACCTCTGCTCTCTGTAACAGTCCTTCTGTACTGCAGTCTCCAACCTCTGCTCTCTGTAATGGTTTTTCTGCACCCGAGTCTCCAAACTCTGCGTTATGTATCAGTCATTCTGCACCCCAGTCTCCAAACTCTGCTCTCTGTAACAGTCCTTCTGCACCTCAGACTCCAACCTTTGTTCTCTGCAAGAGTTCTATTGCGCCTCAATCTCCAACCTCTGCTCTCTGCAATAGTCCTTATGCACCTCAGTGTCCAAACTCTGGTCTCTGTAAGATCCTTCTGAAACCCAGTCTCCAACCTCTGCTTTCTGCAATGGTCCTTCTGCACCATAGTCTTCAATCTCTGATCTCTAAAATAGTTACTCTGCACCCTAGTCTAAAACCTCTGCCCTCTGTAATAGTCCTTCTCTACCATAGTCTCCAAACTCTGTTAGCTGTAAGTGTCCTTCTGCACCACATTCTCCAACCTCTGCTTTCTGTATCAGTCTTTAGCACCACATTCTCGAAACTCTGCTGTCTGTATGAGTTCTTCTGCACCTCAGAATGAAACCTCTGCTCTCTGCAATAGTCTATATGCACCCGAGTTTCTAATTTCTGCTCTCTGAAACATTCCATCTGCACCCCAGTCTCCAACCTCTGCTTTCTTCAATGGTCCTTCTGCACCTCAGACTCAAACCTCTGTTCTCTGCAACAGTTTTTCTACACCCCAGTCTCCATACTCTGCTTGCACCACCGATCCTTCTGCACCCAAGTCTCCAAAATCTGCTCTCTGCAACAGTCCTTTTCTACCCCAGTCTCCAAACTCTGCTCTCTGCAACAGTCCTTCTGCACCTCAGACTCCAACCTTTGTTCTCTGCAAGAGTTCTATTGCGCCTCAATCTCCAACCTCTGCTCTCTGCAATAGTCCTTATGCACCTCAGTGTCCAAACTCTGGTCTCTGTAAGATCCTTCTGAAACACAGTCTCCAACCTCTGCTTTCTGCAATGGTCCTTCTGCACCCTAGTCTTCAATCTCTGATCTCTAAAATAGTTACTCTGCACCCTAGTCTAAAACCTCTGCCCTCTGTAACAGTCCTTCTCTACCATAGTCTCCAAACTCTGTTAGCTGTAAGTGTCCTTCTGCACCACATTCTCCAACCTCTGCTTTCTGTATCAGTCTTTAGCACCACATTCTCGAAACTCTGCTGTCTGTATGAGTTCTTCTGCACCTCAGAATGAAACCTCTGCTCTCTGCAATAGTCTATATGCACCCGAGTCTCTAATTTCTGCTCTCTGAAACATTCCATATGCACCCCAGTCTCCAACCTCTGCTTTCTTCAATGGTCCTTCTGCACCTCAGACTCAAACCTCTGTTCTCTGCAACAGTTTTTCTACACCCCAGTCTCCATACTCTGCTTGCACCACCGATCCTTCTGCACCCAAGTCTCCAAAATCTGCTCTCTGCAACAGTCCTTTTCTACCCCAGTCTCCAAACTCTGCTCTCTGCAACAGTCCTTCGGCACCCTAGTCTCCAACCTCTGCTTTCTGTATCAGTCCTTTTGCACCCCAGTAACGAACCTCTGCTCTCTTTACAGTCCTTCTTCACCTCAGTCTCCAAACTCTGCTTTCTGCAACCGTCCTTCTGCACCCCAGTCTCCAACTTCTGCTCTCTGCAACGATCCTTCTGCACCCTAGTCTCAAACCTCTGCTCACTGCAACAGTCCTTCTGAACCCCAATCTTCAACATCTGCTCTCTGCAACAGTTCTTCTGTACCTCAGTCTTAAAACTCTGCTCTCTGCAATAATCCTTCTGCACCCCAGTCTCCAACCTCTGCTCTCTTTACAGTCCTTCTTTACCTCAGTCTCCAACCTCTGCTCTATAAAACAGTCCTTCTCCACTAAAGTCTCCAACATCTGCTATCTGAAACAATCCCTCTACACCCCAGTTTCCAAACTCTGCTCTGTGCAACAGTATTTCTAGACCCCAGTCTCCATACTTTGCTCCCACCAACGTTTCTTCTAAACCCAGTCTCCAACGTCTGCTCTCTGAAAAAGTTTTTCTACACCGCAGTCTCCAAACTCTGCTCTCTGCAACAGACCTTCTATACCCCAGTCTCCATACTCTGCTCGCCCCAACGATCCTTTAGCACCCCAGTCTCCAACCTCTGGTCTCTACATCAGTTCTTTTGCACCCCAGTCTCCAACATCTGCTTTCTGTAACGGTCCTTCTGCACCGCAGTCTCAAACCGCTTTTCTCCGTAAGGGTCCTTATGCACCCCAGTACCCAACCTCTGCTTTCAGTATCAGTCGTTTTGCACCACAGTCTCAAAACTCTGCTCTCGGTAACAGTCCTTCTGCAACTCAGTCTACAAACTCTGCTCTCTGCAACAGTCCTTCTGCACCCCAGTCTCCATCCTCTGCTCTATGTAACAGTTCTTCTGTACCTCAGTCTCCAATCTCTGCTCTATGCAACAGTCTTTCTGCACCCAAGTCTCCAACATCTGCTCTCTGAAAAAGTCCTTCTCCACCCCAGTCTCCAACCTTGGCTCTCTATAACAGTCCTTCTGTACTGCATTCTCCAACCTCTGCTCTCTGTAAGGGTACTTATACACCCGAGTCTCCAACCTCTGCTTTATATATCAGTCCTTCTGCACCCCATTCTCCAACCTGTGCTCTGTGTAACTGTCCCTCTGCACCTTAGTCTCCAACCTCTGCTCTCAACTATAGTCCTTCTAGACCCCAGTCTCCAACCTCTGCTCTCTGCAATAATCCTTCTTCACCTCAGTCTCCAACCTCTGCTCTCTGCAACGGTCTTTCTGCACCTGAGTCTCCAACCTATAATCTCTGCAACAGTGCTTCTACACCTCAGTCTCCAAACTTTGCTCTATGTAAGATTTTTCTGCAACCCAGTCTCCAAACTCTGCTCTCTGTATCAGTTTTTTGGCACCGCACTCTCCAAACTCTGCTCTCTGTAAAAGACCTTCTGCACCCCAGTCTCCAACCTCTGCTCTCTGTATCAGTACTTCTGCACCCTAGTGTCCAACCTCTGCTCTCAGCAACTATCCCTCTGCACCCTAGTTTCCAAGCCCTGCTCACTGCAACAGTCCTTGTTTACCCCAATCTCCAACATCTGCTCTCTGCAATAGTTCTTCTGTACCTCAGTCTGAAAACTCTGATTTCTGCAATAATCCTTCTACACCCAAGTCTTTACCATCTGCTCTGTGTTACAGTCCTTCTACACCACAGTCTTCAACTTCTGCTCTGTATCAGAACAGCACCCCTGTCTCTTAAATCTGCTCTTTGTAACATTCCTTCTTCAGCTCAGTCTTCAACCTCTGCTCTGTGTAAAAGTCCTTCTGCACCCCAGTGTCCAACCTCTGCTATCTACAAGGATCCTTCTGAATCCCCGTCTCCAACATCTGATCTCTGCAACAGTCCTTCTGCACCCAAGTCTCCAACATCTGATCTCTGCAACATTCCTTCTGCACCTCAGTCTTCAAACTCGGCTCCACGTAAGATCCTTCTGCAACCCAGTCTCCAAACTCTGCTTTCTGCAACATTCCTTCTGCACCCCAGTCTCTAACCAGTGCTCTCTATAAAAGTCCTTCTGCACCGCAGTCTCCCACCTCTTCTCTCTGTATCTATCCTTCTGCAGCCCAGTCTCCACCTCTGCTCTCTTCAACGATTCTTCTGCAACTCTGTCTCCAACTTCAGCTCTCTTTAACTATCCTTCTGCACCCCAGTCTCCAACCTCTGCTCTCTGTAACTATTTTTCTGCACCTCAGAATCCAACTTCTGCTATCTGCAACCGTCCTTCTGCACCCCTGTCTCCAACCTCTGCTATCTGCAAGGATCCTTCTGAATCCCCGTCTCCAACATCTGCTCTCTGCAACAGTCCTTCTGCACCCAAGTCTCCAACATCTGATCTCTGCAACATTCCTTCTGCACCTCAGTCTTCAAACTCTGCTCCACGTAAGATCCTTCTGCAACCCAGTCTCCAACCTCTGCTTTCTGCAACATTCCTTCTGCACCCCAGTCTCTAACCAGTGCTCTCTATAAAAGTCCTTCTGCACCACAGTCTCCCACCTCTTCTCTCTGTATCTATCCTTCTGCAGCCCAGTCTCCACCTCTGCTCTCTTCAACGATTCTTCTGCAACTCTGTCTCCAACTTCAGCTCTCTTTAACTATCCTTCTGCACCCCAGTCTCCAACCTCTACTCTCTGTAACTGTTTTTCTGCACCTCAGAATCCAACTTCTGCTATCTGCAACCGTCCTTCTGCACCCCTGTCTCCAATCTCTGCTATCTGCAAGGATCCTTCTGAATCCCCGTCTCCAACATCTGCTCTCTGCAACAGTCCTTCTGCACCCAAGTCTCCAACATCTGATCTCTGCAACATTCCTTCTGCACCTCAGTCTTCAAACTCTGCTCCACGTAAGATCCTTCTGCAACCCAGTCTCCAACCTCTGCTTTCTGCAACATTCCTTCTGCACCCCAGTCTCTAACCAGTGCTCTCTATAAAAGTCCTTCTGCACTGCAGTCTCCCACCTCTTCTCTCTGTATCTATCCTTCTGCAGCCCAGTCTCCACCTCTGCTCTCTTCAACGATTCTTCTGCAACTCTGTCTCCAACTTCAGCTCTCTTTAACTATCCTTCTGCACCCCAGTCTCCAACCTCTACTCTCTGTAACTGTTTTTCTGCACCTCAGAATCCAACTTCTGCTATCTGCAACCGTCCTTCTGCACCCCTGTCTCCAACCTCTGCTCTCTGTAACGATTCTTATGCACCCCAGTCTCCAACATCTGCTCTCTGCAACAGTCCTTCTCCAACACAGTCTACAACCTCTGCTTTCTTCAACTGTCCTGCTGCAACCCAGTCTTTAACATCTGTTCTCTGCATCAGTCCTTCTACACCCCAGTCTCCAACCTCCGCTCTCTGTACCAGTCTTTCTGTCACGCAATCTCCAACCTCTGTTCTCTTTAACGGTCCTTCTGCACCCCAGTCTCAAGCCTCTGCTTTCTGTAACAGTCTTTCTGCACCTGTCTCCAACCTCTGAACTCTGCAACCTTACTTCTGCACCCCATTCTCTAACATCTGCTCTCTGCAACAGTCCTTCTGTACCACAGTCTTCAACCTCTGCTTTCTGTAACGGTCTTTCTGCACCCCAGTCTCAACATCTGCTTTCTGTATCAGTAATTCTGCACCCCAGTCTCCAAACTTTGCTCTCTGTAACATTTTTTCTGCACCTCAGTCTCCAATATCTGCTCTCTGCGACAGTTTTTCTGCACTCCAGTCTCCAACATCTGCACTCTGAAACAGATCTTCTATAAACCATTTTTCCACCTCTGCTCTCTGTAACAGTCCTCCTTTATTGCAGTCTCTGAACTCTGCTCTCTGCAACGGTCCTTCTGCACCCTAGTCTCCAACCTCTGCTTTCTGTATCAGTCCTTCTGAACACCAGTCTACAACCTCTGCTCTCTGTAACAGTCCTTCTGCAACTCAGTCTCTAAATTCTGCTCTCTGCAACAATCTTTCTGCACCCAAGTCTCCAGGACCTACTCTCTCCAACAGTCTTTCTTAACCCCATTCTCCAAACTTTGCTATCTGCAACAGTCCTTCGGCACCCCAGAATCCAACCTCTGCTCTCTGTAACAATCCTTCTTAACCTCTACCTCCAACTCTGCTTTCTGCAATGGTCCTTCTGCACCTCTGTCTCCAACCTCTACTCTCTGTAACAGTCCTTCTGCACCTCAGTCTCCAAACTCTACTCTCTGTACGATCCTTCTGCAACCCAGTTTCCAAACTCTGCCTTCTGTAACAGTCGTTCTGCATCCCTTCACCAAATTTTGATCTCTGTAACAGGCCTTCTGCACCGCAGTCTTTAACCTCTGTTCTCTGTAACAGTCCTTCTGCACCCCAGTCTCAAACCTCTGCTCTATACAAAGATTCTTCTGCACCCCAGTCTCCAACATCTGTAATCTCCAACAGTCCTTCTGAACCTAAGTCTGAAAACTCGGTTCTCTGCAACAATCTTTCTGCACCCCAGTCTCCAAACTCTGCTCTCTCTAACAGTCCTGCTCTACCTCAGTCTCCAAACTCTGCCCTCTGTAAGATCCTTCTGCAACCCTGTCTCTAAACTTTGCTCTCTGTAACAGTAATTCTGCACCCCAGTCTCCAACCGCTGCTCTCCATCACACTCTTTCTAAACCACAGTTTCCAATCTATGCTCTCTGCAACAGTCCTTTGGCACCCAGAATCCACCTTCTGTTCTCTGTAACAATCCTTCTGCACCTTAGTTCCCAAACACTGACCTCTGCAATGGTCCTACTGTACCCCAGTCTATAGCCTCTGCTTTCTGCAACGATCTTTATGCACCCCAGTCTCAAACCTCTGCTCTCTGCAACAGTCCGTCTGTACATCAGTCTGAAAACTCTGCTATCTGCAAGGATCCTTGTGGACCACAGTCTCTAAACTCTGCTTTCTGAAACAGTAAGTCCGCAACTCAGTCTCCAACGTTTGCTCTCTGTAACAGTCTTTCTGCACCCCAGTCTCCATCCTGTGCAATCTGTAAGATCCTTCTACACCCCATTTTCCTAACTCTGCACTCTATAAAATTCCTTTTTCACCCCAGTGTTCAACCTCTGCTCTCTGCAACGGTCCTTGTGCATGACAGTCTTCAACCTCTGTTCTCGGCAACAGTCTTTCTTCACCCCAGTCTCCAAACTCTGCTCTGGATATCATTTCTTCTGCACCTCAGTCCCCAACCTCTGCTTTATGTAAGATGTTTCTGCAACCCAGTCTCCAAACTTTGCTCACTGTAACAGTCCTTCTGCACCCCAGTCTCAAACCTCTGCTCTGTGCAGCAGTTCGTCTGCACCGCAGTTTCCAACCTTTTCTCTCTGAAAGATCCTTCTGCACCCCAGTCTCCTAACTCTGATCTACGTAACAGTCCTTCTTCACCGCAGTCTGACACCTCTGCTCACTATAAAAATCCTTCTGCACCTCAGTCTCCAACATCTGCTCTCTGTAACGGTCCTTCTGCTCCCCATTCTCAAACCTCTGTTGTCTGCAAGAGTCCTTCAGCATGTCAGTCTCCAACCTCTGCTCCCTGCAAAAATCTTTCTGCATCCCAGTCTCCAACCATTGCTCTCGGTAACATTTCTTCTGCACCTCAGTCTCCAACCTCTACTCTATGTGAGATCCTTCTGCCACCCTGTCTCCTATCTCTGCTCTCTGTAACATTCTTTCTGCACCCCAGTCTCCAACCTCTGCTCTGTGCAACAGTTCCTCTGCACCCCACTCTCCAACCTCTGCTCTCTGTAAGATCCTTCTGCACCCCAATCTCAAAACTTGATCTCTGTATCAGTCCTTTTTCACCCCAGTCTCTAACCTCTGCTTCCTGCAACAATCCTTCTGCACCTTAGTCTACCAACTTCAGCTCTCTGAAACAGATCTTCCGTACCCCAGTCTTTAACATTTACTCTCTGAAACAGTCCTTCTGCATCCCATTCTCCAACCTCTGCACTCTGCAAAGTCCTTCTGTACTTCAGTCTCCAACCTCTGCTCTCTGTAAGGTTCATTCCGGACCCAAGTCTCCAACCTCTGCTTTCTGTATAACTCCTTCTGCACCCAAGTTTCCAAACTCTGCTCTCTGTAACTGACCTTCTGCATTTAAGTCTTTACCATCTGCTCTCTATAAAAGTCCTTCTGCACCCCAGTCTCCAAACTCTGCTCTCTGCAACAGTCCTTCTACAATCCAGTCTTCAACCTATGCTCTGTGTAACAGTCCCTCTGCAACACAGTTTCCAATCACTGCTCTCTGCAATGATCCTTCTGCACCCCAGTCTCCAAACTCTGCTCTCTGCAACCGTCCTTCTGCACCCAAGTCTTCATCCTCTGCTCTCTGCAACTATCCTTCTGCACACCAGTCTCCAACCTCTTCTCTCTGCAATAATCCTACTGCACCCCTCGCCAACCTCTGCTCTCTGTAACAATCCTTCTGCACCGCAGTCTCCAAACTCTGCTCTACATAATATTCTTCTGCAATCCAGTCTCCAAACTCTGCTCTCTGTAACAGCCCTTCTGTACCCATTCTCCAAACTCTGCTCTCTGTAACAGCCTTCTGCACCCCAGTCTCTATACTCTGCTCTCTGCATCAGTCCTTCTGCACCCCAGTCTCCAAACTCTGCTCTCTTTAACAGTCTTACTGCATCTCAGTCTCCTACCTCTACTCTCTGCAACAGTTCCTCTGCACACCAGTCTCCAACTTCTTCACTCTGAAACAGTTCTTCTCCTTTCCAGTTTCCAACGTTTGCTCTCTGTAACAGTCCTCCTGTATTGCAGTCTCCAAACACTGCTGTCTGTAATGGTCCTTCTGCAACTCAGTCCCCAACCTCTGCTTTCTGTATCAGTCTTTCTTCACCCCAGTCTCCAACCTCTGCTATCTGCAACAGTCTTCTACTCCTCAATCTCTAAATTCTACTCCCTGCAAAAGTCCTTCTGCACCCATGTCTCCAACACCTGCTCCCTGCAATAGTCCTTCTTCACCCCAGTTTCCAACCTCTGCTATCTGCAACAGTCCTTCTGCACACCAGTCACCAAACTCTGCTCTCTGTAACAGTCCTTCTGCACGCCAGTCTCCAAATTCTGCTCTCTGCAAGAGTCTTTCTGCACCTAAGTCTCCAAGCTCTTCTCTCTGCAACAGTCCTTCTACACTCCAGTCTTCAACGTCTGTCTGTTTAACAGTTCTTCTGCACCCCAGTCTCCAACCTCTGGTCTCTGTAACTGTCCCTCTGAACCTCAATTTCCAACCTCTTCATTCTGTAACAGTCCTTCTGCACCTCAGTCACCAACCTCTTCTCTCTGTAACCGTCCTTCTGCACCTCCATCTTCTGCTCTCTGTAACAGTCCTTCTGCACCTCAGTCTGAAACCTCTGCTCTCTTCAAGTTCCTTCTGCACCCCAGTCTCCAACCACTGCTCTCTGTAACAGTCTTCCTGCACCTCAGTTACCAACCTCTGCTCTCTTTAAGATCCTTCTGCAACCCAGCCTCAAAAGTCTGCTCTCTAAAACAGTCCTTTTGCAACCCAGTCTCCAACCTCTTCTCTCTGTACCAGGCCTTCTGCAACCCAGTCTTTAAACTCTGCTCTCTGAAACAGTCCTTCTGCACGCCAGTCTCCAACCTCTGCTCTCTTTAACGGTCTTTCTGCACCCCAGGCTCCCACCTCAGCTTTCTATATTATAATTCTTCAAACCTTCAAACCAATCTCCAACGTCTTCTCTGTGTAACAGTCTTTCTGCATCTAAGTCTCAATACTCTGCTCTCTGCAACAGTCCTTCTGCACCCCAGTCTCAAACCTCTGCTTTCTGCAACATTCCTTCTTCACCCCAGGCTTTAACCTGTTCTATCTGTAACAGTCCTTCTGCACCCCAGTCTCCCACCTGTGCTCCCTTTAAGGATCCTTCTGCAGCCCAGTCTCCACCTCTGCTCTCTTCAATGATTTTTCTGCAACTCGGTCTCCAACTTCTGCTGTCTTCAACGATCCTTCTGCCCCTCAATCTTAAAACGCTGCTCTCTGTAACAGTTTTTTTGCACCTCAGTCTCCAACCTCTGCTCTCTGCAATCGTCCTTCTGCACCCCTGTCTCCAACCTCTGCTCTCTGCAACAATCCTTCTGCACCCCAGTCTCCAACGTCTCCTCTCCTTAACACTCCTTCTGCACCCCAGTCTCCAACCTCTGATCTCTGTAAGGTCCTTCTGCACCCCAGTTTCCAATCTCTGCTCTCTGTAACATTCTTCTCCAACCCAGTCTCCAACCGCTGCTTTCTTCAATGGTCCTTCTGCAACCCAGTCTCCAACCTCTGTTCTCTAAAAGAGTCCTTCTGCTCCCCAATTTCTAATCTCTGCTTTCTGTAACAGTCCTACTGTACAGCAGTCTCCAACTTCTGCACTCTGTAATGGTCCTTCTGCACCCTAGTCTCCAACCTCTACTTTCTGTATCAGTCTTTCTGCACCACAGTCTCCAAACTCTGCTCTCTGTTACAGTCCTTCTGCACCTCAGTCTCCAAACTCTGCTTTCTGTAAGATCCTTCTGCAACCAAGTCTCCAAACTCTGCTTTTTGTAACAGTCCTTCTGCACACCATTCTCCAACCTCTGCTATTTGCAACGATTCTTCTTCACCCCAGTCTCTAACCTCTGCTCTCTGCAACAGTTATTCTGAACCCCAGTCTCCAACATCTGCTTTATGCAACAGTCCTTCTGAACCTCAGTCTGAAAACTCTGCTCTCTGCAATGATACTTGTGCACCCCAGTCTCCAAACTCTGCTTTCTGTAACAGTCCTTCTGCACCTCAGTCTCCAACTTCTGCTCTCTGCAACAGTTCTTCTGCACCCCAGTCTTTAACATCTACTCTCTCAAACAGTCCTTTTACACCCCTGTCCAAATTCAGAAGAATGAGACCTGAACTATCGCTCACCCTGCAAAAAATCAACACAAAATGCATTAAAGACCCAGGCTCTAGATCAGAAATTATGCAGTTTCAAGAAAAAAACAAAGTCAATACTCCAACCTACAGGCAGAGGCAATGACTTTCTTAATAGGATGCCAAAGCTCAGGAGATAACACAAAAAGTTAGCTAATAGGATGGCATCAAATTAAGAAGGTTCTGCACAGCAAAGGAGACAATTAGAATATGAAGAGAGAACCTACGGAAAGGGAGAAAATCTTTATGAGGGTCTCTTCTAAAAGAGGATGAATATTTAGAATATTAACAAAAAACTTAACATCAAACCCACAATTATTAAATAACCGAATTATCAAATAACCCAATAACCAAATGGGAAACTAAATGAACTAAACAGACACGTCTTAGAAGAAAATATGTGAGTGGCCAACAAATATATGAAAATACTTGCAAGTCAAGACTACCCTGAGATTTTATCTCACTTCAGTGACAAAGGCAACCACCAAGAATACAAACAGAAATGAGTGTGACAAGGATAGAATTGGAGAGAAAAGAGGACTCTCACCCTGTTGGTGGGCATGTAAATCAGCACAATCACCACGGAAATCGGAATGGAGGCTCCTCAGGAGTATCCATGGACCACCCTGCGACCCAGCTCTACCTCTGCTTGGTATTTATCACAGCGGATCGAAGTCATCATACTATAATGACACATACATGCCCATGAACCAGCCGAGGTGACATCAGTGGACGAATGGATAAAGAACATCTGGTATATGCACACTGAATTTCATTCAGCCATAAAGAAGAACGAAATTATGTCATGCTGAAAGATGGATGGATCTTCAGAACATTAAGGGAAATAAGCAACTCAGAAAGTTAAGGGCCCTATGTTTTTTCTCTGTTAAAGCTAGAGGGGGAAAAGAAGAAAAGTTGGGAAGGGAGTCTCATCATGAAAGTTGAAGGAAGATCAGTAGAGTCAGGGCACCAGGGGAGGAGGTGAGGAAAAGGGAAATATTGGAATGATATTGGCCAGTGTTCACGGTTATTTTGTGTGCATGTTCAAATATGTGTTAGCAAATCCCACCATTATGGACCACTACAATGCACCAATGAAGTGTGAAAAGAAGAGTTTCACATTACATGGGACAGGCACTATACTAGGAGGGTGCCCTTTTTTTCCCGTCTATAAATACCACGATTATTTACCACTGTCTAAAATCTTTACAGATTCAAATGTTCTGATCACTGCTCCACCACATGGCCTCTTCTACTTCAGGGTCCCCTTATTCTCACTGAAATCAGAGAGCCCATTTCAACGATGCCATCTGTTAATGTCTTCCCAGGCTGCCGAGGACAGCGGCTGCGGGTTTCACAAGGATCTGGTGCTGCCTTCTGAACGCATGTCCACGAGGCCTTGGCGAAGGCTGGTGCTCCAGGCCCTCCTCCGGATTCAGCTGTGAGGCCAGGGAAGGGGTCACATAACACGCCATCCAACACCTTATTTATTTCTGATCACCATCCTCTCCATTACTCCAGGATCATATTGGTCATTGAACTTAAGCAAACACTGAGTCCAGATTTCAGTCCATCAACCAAAAAGAGTCTAATAGCCACTCCCTGTGGCTCAGGAAAATTCTTGGCCCTAACATTGCTTGTGATTATGTCTCTGTGATTGCATTCAAGATGATCCAGCTATATGTCCTGACTTCTTTGGTCTAGAAGACTCAAACAAATTCTCTTATATATTCTTAAGACTCCTAATTACAAAATACAGTAAAATATTTACCTTTTATTTTGGTGTGACCCTTATACTCTCCTGGGCTCTATTTTATACTATTACCTGAGGCGTTCTAGGATCAGACCCCAATTAAGAGTCTGGTGACAATGTGGGATGATGGATGAGCATCTTAAAGACAATTGGGCTGGGGATGTGGCTCAAGCAGTAGTGCGCTTGCCTGGCACGCGTACGGCCCGGGTTCGATCCTCAGCACCACATACCAACAAAGATGTTGTGTCCGCCGAAAACTAGAAAATGAATATTAAAAATTCTCTCTCTCTCTCTCTCTCACTCTCTCTCTATCTCTGTCTCTCTCTCTCTCTTTCTCTCTCTCTCTCTCTCTCCCCCTCTCCTCTCCTCTCCTCTCCTCTCCTTTTTCATTCTCTCTTTAAAAAAAAAGACAACCTCCCAGGTAGGGTCACCATAGGGTCTTCAATTTAGGGAAAGCTAGTCTCCTTGGGAAAGTAGGGTCTGCTTCTGACAGCAAAGAGTGTTAATGGAGATTTCAGGGTTCAAGGCTCTGAGATTTGTCTAATTCCACTGGTATTTTGCCATTCTAATTAACAGGGTCTCAATCATTCCTTCATTAATGTCCTAATTGACATAAAAGAGACCTGGAGAAATTGTGGATTCATAATTTTTTTTTGTACTTCTGCAATTTGGAGAATTGGATGTTTTATTCTGATATTAACCTTTATCATTTTCCAGAGAGAAAATATTTCTGATGATCTGAACCTGACTTTAAGGAGGAATATAATGCTAGAACCTATCATTTTCTTTCTGTAAGTCTCTCACTTCAGTCAGTAACAGCAGTCTGTAGTCATGTTGTAATGTTCATTCCCACCCTGAAGGTCGGTGGTGTTATTCCAAAGCTCAGTTTTCCATAGACATTTGATTTCAGGCCACGATAACTTAAAGTCTCTGTTGGGTCATTGCACACCAGGAATTATCAGGTCTCCTTTCCCATGGGCTGTGACATCATCAACATATTAAATTCCCTCAGATCATACATCAAACCTACCTCCTCAGATCTGTTATCTAGAATCATCTCTGATGTAAACTACTATTGTGGTCAGTGCCACCGTGGTCAGGTAGAGATGAAGAATGACTCTTGATGTCTTAGTGTAGAGGAAGTTGACACAGAAAAAAGTTATAAAATGGTTTGGAGATCTGGAAGAAAAAAGGAAAATAGGGCAGGTGACACCACCCCATATATGGAAACCCTAACTTTCCTGGAAAAAGACGCTCATTCCACGCTACTGTGACCCACATTCAGGAACAGCTGTCTAGGAGCCCACACACACAGCTCCTGGCACCAAGGAGATTAGTTCCTGCCTCTACAGGGCTGGGTTGCTGCTGCTGCTGCTATGGGATCCAAAAGAACCGCTTTCTTTTTTTCCTTTATTCCTCTCTGCCTGGTGTTTGGCTGATATTGACAGAATCTCCTAAAATGGAGGCCTGCAGGCAAGGGAGTGTGGGAAACGTGGTTCTCGTACTTTCTGTCCCTGTGGTGTGGGGAGAACACAGAAGGACAGAGATGGTGCTGAACACCCACACAATGTGTCTGACACACTTGAACCTGAGAGTGGAAAAAGGGTGTTTGTAAAAAGAGAGGAGAGAAAAGAGGCTCAGACATTTTAAAAGCGGGAGTTGGAGTTTAAGCTCCAGATACAGAGTCTCTAACCAGGTGCCTACATTCCCTGGGAGGCATTAGTTTTCAGATGACTGTATACTCCAGTTTGAAAATTGGTCTAGACTTTGATTGTGCAAAGGGATGCACACCCTCCAGCCAGCTTCCTCAGGGCACTCTGGACCTCATTGATTCTCAGGCTGTGAATGATGGGGCTCAATAGGAGGCTCACCACACAGAAGAGCACAGAGACCAGGGTGTCCGTGTCCAGCCTTCTCTGGGCCTGTTATAGTGGAAGTTGGCTATACCATAGAAGACCACCATGACACTGAGGGGGGACGCACAGGTGGAGAAGGCCATTCTCCTGCCCTGGGAAGAGGGAATCCCCAGGATGGCCGCCACGATGAGTGCGTAGGAGCCTGCAGTGAAGAGCCAGAGGCTCAGGCCCATGGTGGCACTGACCACGTGGAGCGCAGACTCGTTGATGAAGGTGTCTCAGCAGGAGAACTTCAGGAGCAATGGGGTGTCACAGAGAAAGTGTCTGAACTGGTGGGGCTTACACAGAGTGAGTGTGATTGCCAGCACCGTGTGTGTGACCAAATTCACCAGCCCAAACAGCCAGGACCCAGTCAGCAGGCCAACACAGACCTTCACACTCATGATGACTGGGTACTGAGGAGGACGGCAAGTGGCCACATAGCAGTCATACTGGCCACACAGCCAGTAAGAAGCCTTCTGTGCCAGCACTTGTCACCAAGAAGAAGATCTGGGAAAGGCAGCCCTCATAAGAAATGGCCTTCTTCTTCCAGAAGAAGTTCACTAGCAGTACTGGGCGGGTGGTGGATGTTTAGCAGACGTCCAAGAAGCTCAAATTCCTGAGGAAAAAGTATATTGGAGTGTGGAGAGCAGGACTGACCCTGGTGGCCACTATTATGAGCATGTTCCCCAGGAGAGTGGTCAGGTAAATGACCAGAAAGAGCAGAAAGAACCAGCCCTGTATGTTGGAGTGGTTGGAAAATCCCAAGAAGATGAATTCAGTGACAAATGATTGATTGCTCATTTCCAATGGTATCATAGCTTCAAAACAGAGAAAAAGAGACCATGATGAGAATGGACTGAGAGCACCCCAAACAGGCTTGTTAATCTGCAGCAACATGGCAAATAATATCGAATGAAAAGAAGCCTGGAGACTGATAACCTGTGGGACTGGTCTCAGGCAATGAGACCCATGAAGCTGCACACATTTGCAGGGGTGATGGTGGGTGAGAGTAACCAGAGAATTGCTAGAAGCCAACAGAAAGCCATTCGACCTCATCATGGTGTGAAGTCATTTCTCATTGTCTCAGTAATCTCTGTCTCCTGTTGTCCTTTTATGTAAACATAGGATTTTGGGAGAAGTTCCAAAAATGTTAAGAAAAAAATTTACAAAGCAGAGTCATCATCTGCAGAAAAAGTCGGTGTTGCCTTCAGTGTTTTCCAATGTAGAGTTTTTCTCATTTTAAATCAGTATCCAAACTCTGGTCTCTGTAACAAAACTTCTTCACCCCAATCTCCAACCTCTGCTCTCTGTAACAGTCCTTCTATACCTCAGTCTCCAAACTCTGCTCTCTGTAATGGTTCTTCCGCACCCCAGTCTCCAAACTCTTCTTTGAGTATCAGTCATTCTGCAACCTAGTCTCCAACATCTGGTCTCTGTAACAGTCCTTCTATACCGCAGTCTCCAAACTCTGCTTTGTGTATCAGTCCTTCTGAAACCCAGTCTCCAACCTCTGCTCTCTGTAACAGTCCTTCTGCACCTCAGTCTCCAACCTCCGCTCTCAGCAACAGTGCTTCTGCACCCCAGTCTCAAATCTATGCTCTCTGCAACATTTCTTCTGCACCCCAGTCTCCAACCTGTGCTCTCTGTAACTGTCTTTCTGCACCCCAGTCTCCAACCTCTTCTCTCTGTAAGTGTTTTGCACCTCAGTCTCCAACCTCTTCTCTCTGCAACGATACTTCTGCACCCCAAGCATCAAACTCGGCTCTTCGGAACAGTCGTTCTGCACCTCAGTCTCTAAGCTCTGCTTGCCAAGGCCAATGTCTCGGCTTGGCACCAGAATCACGAGGCACTCACAGCTTTGTAGGTTCAAACAGCAATTCTTTATTCCAGCTCTCACACCACCTCCACACAGGTCCAGGGGCAAACGCGTTCTCCTGTCTCCCGCACAAACCACCTACTCCACGAGGCTCTCTCCAAATCCCATTTTTATCTCACGAGAACTCAATGGGAACAAGCAGCAGGAACACCCTAATCCCAGCAATAATCTTCAACTTCCAACTTCCTTAAAACCCATTATCTTAAACTGGCAACGCCTTAAACTCAAGGAGCCGGTTACTTCCTCAAACCTGATCAGCTCTAAACCCTGATCTGCCTTGGTCCTTGAGCAAGGTCACCTCATTAAAGCATGCATGCAATGTCCCATCAAATGTCCTCTAAGCAGCATGGGGTATGCTTGGCAAGGAAATTTCGATGCGTCATTCCTACTTGGTAATGGCCCTCAGCATCTCCCCCCTTCTGATTAATTAAACAACAAGCAATGTGGCTTAGGACCGTGCCTGGTAGGTTGTCCAATTCAACATATGGTTTTTACCCGTCATCGGATGAACTGACCTCTAGGCGTCAGTCCCCTGTCTTAGGTTGAATCCACTGCAATCAGATCAACCCGTCGCTGACTACCGGTCCAGCATTCAGCCATGCTTGTGGATAGGCCTAAGCACCAGTGGGGGGGTGAGGTTCTTGCCTCACCTCTGTTGGCCCCCAAATTTAACCTTGGTGCCAGTGGGGGGGTGAGGTTCTTGCCTCACCTCTGTTGGCCCCCAAATTTTAGACCATCACTAGTAGAAGGGAGGAAGATACAGAAATGCCACAACACCAAGCCAATTGACGGCTCCTTTGGAAAAATTGCATCACTGGTGACACCATCAGCAAAGATGTCAGCATTACCACAATTAACATGGGGTGCGCTGGCAAGGAAATTGCATCACTGGTGACACCATCAGCAAAAATATGCCAGCAGTACCACAATTCGCTGCACCAGACGATAGTTCACAATGCATGCAACTGATATATAGTCCAGGCAAGTTCTGCAGGCAGTTCAAATCGGAGGAGTCTATCAATATGTCCATTTCCTCCCAAAGTAAATCAAGTCCTTGATTGAGCATTACTTGTTGAGTTATATTCATTGATGCATCAGTTTATACAGTTTACTGTGGTAGCTATCATAGAAGCTGTAGTTTGGTTTTCTTTGTCTTCACCGGCACTGGGATGGAGATGGGAATTCTGGCAATGATGTTAAAGAGACATTATCCTGAACAGAATTATTAAATATAATGAAAAGGAAAAGTGAAAGTAAACAAACAGATCTGTTAATCACCTTTTAAAACAATAGTAAGCAAACAGATCTATTAACCACCCTTGAAAACAATCATTAACAGCTGTTTACCTAATTAGATTAAACCACTTAAATCACGTGAATAAAAAAAAAATTCGGATCCATTTTTTCATGAGCGCTCCTCATATAAAAATATGGACATACACACATACTGACATGCAAAACAAAACAGGGCACACATAACATACAACATACAAGACAATACTAACGGCCTTGTAGCTTTACCTAGGTAAAATCTCCATTGCAATGTTTAAAAACTCCACAGTCAAAAAATAAAACACAGTCAAAAAACAAAACTGATCAGAAAAACATTAACCTAGGTTTGTATGAGCTCAAAAAATAAAATAGAACTACGATGTGGGAAAAATGCAATAATAAAATAGATATTGAAAAAAAAGGCACCGTGGTTAATCACTGTCGCAGATGTAAGAATAGCCAAGCTGGAGCTCTGGATTTCAGCTGTTATGGATTTCAGTCAAATCATCTTCTTTTTCTGTAGAAATTGTTTTGGTTAACCTCTCTGGAATCCAAATCGGCTGCTGTTCTCCCTGTGGGAACACACAAACGGAACCCCGACTCCAGACAATAACTGGATCGGGAACTTTCCATTGTCCTGTTAGAATATCTTTCCAAAGTACCTTAGGCTTATGTACATTTTTCGGATACATATGTCTTTCCGCAGCACTAAGTCCTGATGAATCCAAATTTAGAAAGTTTAGAGTAAAAAGAGTTATTTTAAGTTTATCTTTGGGGGATATATACCCCTTTCCAATTCCCTCTTTTTGCTTTAATAGGTACGTTTTAATAGTTTGATGAGCTCTTTCAACTATGCCTTGTCCCTGTGGATTGTATGGGATTCCTGTTATATGAGTAATACCAAATGATGAGCAAAATTGTTTAAAAGATTTAGACGTATAACCAGGACCGTTATCAGTTTTTAACTGTTTAGGAACACCCACAGTGGCAAAATTTTGTAAGCAATGAGCTATAACATCTTTAGTTTTTTCTCCAGCATGAAGGGAGCCCATCAAAAATCCGGAAGAAGTATCAACTGTAACATGTAAATATTTTAATTTTCCAAATTCTGGCAAGTGTGTGACGTCCATCTGCCAAATATGGTTAGGTATCAGTCCTCTAGGATTGACTCCAAGATTAACTTGTGGTAAAAAGGTCACACAATTTTGACATTGTTTTATTATATGCCTGGCTTGTTCCTTAGTTTATTTAAAACGCTTTTGTAAAGTATTAGCGTTAACATGAAACCTTTTATGAAAATTTGTAGCTTCTTCTACAGTAGAAAAAATATGTATATCATGTGTAGTTTTATCTGCTAAATCATTGCCCAAACTAAGGGCTCCAGGCAATCCTGTATGTGCCCTGATATGTCCTATGAAGAATGGATCTTTTCTATCCCAGATTAGACTTTGTATAGTGGAAAACAAAGAGAAAACAGTAGAGGAAGGGGAAATCCTACCAGCATCTTCAAGGGATGTTATAGCATTAACTACATACTGGCTATCAGAGAATAAATTAAATACAGAATCTTTGAACATCACAAAAGCTTGTAGAACTGCATTAAGCTCTACCTTTTGAGCTGACTGTTTGGGAACTAAAAATGTAAAAGTTTGATCAGGGGTAACTACTGCAGCTGTACCATTATTAGACCCATCAGTGAATATATTTGGAGCATTCATGATAGGTGTTTTTCTTGTCATTTTAGGAAAAACTACAGGATGCTTAGACCAAAAAGACAACAAAGGATTAGATGGTAAATGATTATCAAATGAAACATTCGATTTACACATGATTATTGCCCAAGTATTTAATTCATTAGCTAACTCATCAATTTGCTCCATAGTATATGGAGTAATAATTTTATTGGGAGAAATTCCAAACACTGTCTTTGCTGCTCTTATACCTTTGAGTATTAATTGTCCTACAGCCTCAGGATACCTAGTAAGAACAGTGTTAGGAGAATAAGATAAATGTATCCACAATAATGGACCTTCCTGCCAAAATACTCCTGTAGGAATATTTCTTGTTGGTAGTACAATAAATAATAAAGGCAAACTTATATCAATTCTATCTAAATGCATATTTTCCATATATGTCTCAATAATTTTTAATGCCCTTTCTAGCTTTAGGAGTTAACATTCGGGGTGAATTTGGATCTGATGGACCTTTTAGAATATCAAATAAAGGTCCCAACTCTCCTGTTGGTATGCCTAGATAAGGCCTTATCCAATTTATATCTCCCAACAACTTTTGAAAGTCATTAAGTGATTTGAGTTGATCTACTCGTATTTGAATTTTAGGTGGACGGACCATGGTTGAGGATAATAGAACTCCTAAATAATTAATTGGAAAATTTAATTGTACTTTGTCTATTCCTATCTCTAGATTATAATTTTTTAACAAGTTTGTAAGTGTGGCATAAGATTCCAGCAATGTGTTTTTATCTTTATGTGCCAATAATACATCATCCATATAGTGAAATATTTTTAGTTCAGGAATTTGATTTCTAAGTGGCTGGATTGCTTTATTAACATATATTTGACACATAGTTGGACTGTTAGCCATTCCTTGAGGGAGTACTTTCCATTCATATCTCTCATCAGGACCTTCATGATTTAATGCAGGGATAGTAAATGCAAAACGTGGACTATTCTCGGCATGAATTGGAATCGAAAAAAAAGCAATCTTTAATGTCTATAGCTAAAACATGCCACGTTTTTGGTAAAGCAGACAATTGAGGAATCCCTGATTGAGCAGGTCCCATAATGACCATTTCATTATTAATTGCTCTTAAATCTTGTAATAATCTCCATTTACCCGATTTCTTTTTGATAACAAAAATGGGAGTATTATGGGGAGATACGGAAGGTTGTAAATGTCCTTCCGCTAATTGTTGTTTGAGCAGATCATGGGCTACTTGTATCTTTTCTTTAGTCAGGGGCCACTGAGGAACCCACACTGGTCTTTCTGATTTCCAAGTAATTTTGATTGTCTCAGTGGCCCTTTCTGAAAATCCAACCCATGTCTGTCTGTTCCTTGATCTATTTGAATTGGCGCTGCTATACCTTGTTCTTGTTTTCCTAATCTTTTTTCTTTCCTGATACCTTGTCTAGCCCTAGTAGTGGGCACATTAGGATTGATGTTATTTGTTAACATCAAACCTAGTTGATCTAGGACATCTCGTCCCCATAAATTAATAGGAAGGTGATCCAAAACATATGGCTGTATAGTTCCTTCACATCCTTCAGGATCCTTCCAATCTAATACCATAGCACTTCTATGGGGAATTAGTCGCCACTCCTAGGCCTCGAAGCGTTTGAGTGGCTTGTTGTAATGGCCAATGTTTTGGCCATTCTTGAAGAGATATGATGCTAAGGTCAGCACCTGTGTCCAGCAGTCCATTAAAGTCACGACCCTGAATATTTAGTTTTAACATTGGGCGAGAATCTAAATTTAAAGACAACATAGCCCAATCTACACCTGTGGAGCCTAATCCCTTGGAACCTCTTTCTACATTAAGACTAGAGAACTTATTATGTAGGCTGGGTAGTATTAACAACTGTGCTATTCTAT